>NC_082712.1:36368324-36458089 GCF_030144855.1 Hypanus sabinus
TTCATAAATACAGGGCCGTTCTGTGCGAGATGATGTCTCCATTTTTGCCAGGAAAGGGCACATGAAGATAAAGAGCGGCTGAGGAGCTGCAGGCTACTTCAGCCTGCACTGAATGATCTCGGTGTGCAAAAAATTGCAGCTTTAAGGCGACGGGGACCAGGAAAACTGTCTAAAAATATCGCTTGGAAGCGCAAGATAGAAGCAATATCTAGCAAGTTCACCATTATCCCAATCTTAAAAGAATAAACCAATGTAAAACTTGTTCATATGCATTTAAGTTGTAGTTGAAATTTAAAATGCCACCAAAGTAATGTACACATTCCATCCTCATTTTGTAAAGTTTTGCAAACTGCTTCATCAGTAATGTATTTTTCAATATTTCGACAATTCATGTTTATATCACGTGATTTCGACGTTATGAAAACTAAGCAGGGACATAATGAACATTTCCTATTGCAACATACTGTGTTTTAAATAAAATGCTAAGTTGATTGACGTGTTTATTTGAAAACAATCGGGAGAGAGATTTAAATTAAAATTTTAATAAAATTGTTACACTAAAAATTAAACTAATGGCAGAATGTATTATTTAAATGTAATTTTCGTAGTCTATGATATTATTCAACTCGATTTAGATAATTGCTTAGAGGTTGTGAAACCTAATTCAAATTCATGAGACAAGTTATTTTTGGCCCCACTAAGTTTTTAACGTGGTTTAAAATGCAAAATGCTGACCACGTCATAATAACATGCTTAAAACAAATCAATAACTACAGTATATCACCAAATGTAAGACCTCAATTGAGTTTTTTGTTTTATTTTACTAATTCAGCTTTGATAGTTCTAATATGCTTATCAAAATTAGTCTGAGCTGAATAATAAAAAGTCATAATCTGTTAAAGTAATTTATAGTGTATTGTATACCATAATAATCCTAAATATGAGATATGTTCCCAGTTGAAGAGAAATGAGTTCAATAATTATGGTGGCTATAATGGTCTTCTAACATACAAACAGTGTAGATTTATTAGCAATGATTTGATGAGGCAATTTAACAAAAAATACATATTGATTCTAACGATTCTAATTTTACTTAAATATAACTGGTGTTTAATTAATGAATTAAATTAAACACATTCAGGAAGGGATATTTTGGTGATTAAGTATGTAAAAGTATATTTGAAGGTTTCCTTAATATGATATTGATTTGTTTTGTTTAGACTTGGTATCTTTAGAAATCCAATATATGCTTTAACAACCACACATGAATCATTAAGATAAAGTATTATTGTAATTTTATTTTAGTGCAAAATTACTATGTAAATAAATGCACTGTATTTGCTTTTACTGTTACCTACACACCTGTATATAGTTAAAGCAATATTGGAAAATTTAGATAAAACTTTTGCTGCAGAATAAAGTATTAAGGTTAACCCTTTATATGTTTCAACATATTTTCAATATGCGTGTCTAGTCCAAGGAACACCAAACAATTAATATTTGTTATAATTTCTTTATGAAAAATATGATCAATAGGAAATCATTTGTTGTTTAATGAGACATTTGATCCAGCGTGGTATAGGATTTTGTCTGTGCAGATCAATGCATTTTGTGGATAGGTTTAGTTAAATAATCAATTATCAAGAAAAATATGTAAAGCAGTCCTCGCATTACATGAAGGCGTTGCATTTTTCTGCAAGACGACCAGGCGCGAATGTTTGAATTGCTAATTCGCACCACACTTAAATAGTAGAAATTTTTTTTTATATCGTTTCTAATTATCTGCATATTAATCTCAAAAGACGAAAGCTTTGTGGATTAACAGTGTAACCGTTCTATAGCTTAACTTTAAATAAAAAATGTTAGTATGCACGGGCATTCAAACGTAGATATGAACATTGATATATTCTATCTGACTTCCCAAACAAATATTACATACCCATAATTTGTAAAACATAATTGTGTCAGTCATTCTTTAGTACGTTAATAATTTGTTCAAAGTTTTTTGAATCGGAAAACACCACTTGCATACTTTCTTACAATAGGATCCTGTAATTATATGCAAATTCGTGAACAATGCATCAATCATCGTAGTAACCTAACTAATGACAAGCGTCTAATGATATTAACGAGAATGCAATCTTTCTGAACATACTATTGGATTGTCAATCAATATTCCACAATATTACTAAATAGTAATTTCAGTTAAATACAGATAAAACTTACTTACATTTATCACGAAAATGCACTGAAAAGTCAAATGCTAAGGTCTAAAGTTACTCGAATTTAACGTGAACGTTTTAACTTATCAGTATTGCAACAAGATCTAGAGTTGAATAAGGCGCATGTTTTCTGAACCGCAACTTTACGCATAATAAACTGTCTAGTTACTAGTTGTGCGAATAACACAATAAACACGTTCTTTAGGGATGCCGAAATGCATTTAATCTGCGCTAAGCATGATTGTAAATGTGTATTTGCGTTAATTTTAGCATGCTAAGCATAAGATGGAAAATGAATTGTAAAACATATCTGGTAGAGACTTTCAATGCTACACATTCGATTTCTTACTTATATTATTCTGGGGATGTTCATAATTAACTTAATTAGATATGGAATAGAAATCTTCGACTTCGTTTAAACACCGTATCCCTGTATAATTGTTGTTACATTCAAGTGTAACATAAAATACACTTGAATGTAACAACAATTACATCTGAAGCACCTAACTTGTCTTCGAAGGTCATCAGTCATGTGATAATGTATATAAAAAATAACTAACGGTATGATTTATAATAGTATGCACGTCCAATTTAGAAATATTAAGTGATTTTAGAGCATAATATCAATTGAAAATATTCTGAATAATTGGGATGCCAACTAACTACGTAAATATTCAAATTTACAAACGTACAGCACCAATGACGTCTTCAGAAGCATATATCGAACATTTTGGAAGTGTATCTCTCTCTCACACACACACAATTTCAATGGCGTCTTCTCTAATGGTCCCAGGATTTTCTCTCTGTCTCTGCTGACAGATGCCCCTGGACCTTATGACACATCATTCTAAGTGAATAGAGATGAAGGCAGGGATATTAACTGACTCTATAAAGCATCCAGGACACAATAGTATGATTGATGGAGGACAAAGTGGGAACAGCAGGACACAGGACCCTGGGAGAAGCATCGCTGTCATCCAGAGCCTGGAGCCTCCAATGTGAAGACTGCTTCATCATCATGGAGTTTGCAGTCTATTTGTAACAGTAATCAGATGAGACCCCCTCTCTGTCAGCCGTGTTTACTCACTGATTTTCTCAACAAGACAGCCATTGACACTGGATGGATGGGGCTAATCTGGCGCAGAACTCGCGGCTTTGGAGAGGTTACAGGTCCATACAGAGCACTCACACATTCTCCCCAGCTAATCTACCGGCAAATATTTATTACATCCAATTTATAACTAGCACTTAGATCAGAAATAAGCTTCATTTTAGAATGATTCGTAAAACTGAAAAACGTGAGGATCAAGGGCCAGATTGTTAATAAAGTTTAATCGTCCAACCACATCAAATATATTTGGATAAATGTGTTTTAAACGCATTATTGGTGTTTATTGGAAGTAAGGTGCTTAGGTAAAAACCGTGATAATGTACTTAGTGTTCTTTATTATTGCTATATCAACTTCGTATTAAATATAATTTGTGATTTAATTGTTAACAAGGAATATGAAGTATGTGTAATAATATGAATATAATAATTTTCTGAATGATTTATTTTACAGTAAATTGAGAATTCCTATTTATATAGTGAACTATACAGTAATACTATATAACTATATACAAATATAGCTATATAGTAAACTGTTATGATACGACATATCAAGGAATATCAAATCGTACATAATTGTACATAACCAGTGAAATAGGTTTTAAACTCAATTCTGTATATAAACACATTTAAAGTAATACATTTACAGACTCGCAGAAACATAAACATGATGTATTATAATGTTAACAGTTTTAACAGTCTAAATTGATACTTAAATCGCTAATATTATTGTCAGATATTTTGTTTATAACGTTGATACAGATGTGAAAGAAACAGACACCATCGATGCAAAAGTTTGCTTTGTATTATATATGTGGTCTCTGCGGTAATGAAACAAAAACTGACAGGATGAAATTAGAAATGCCCTTTATCCAAATGTCATTTATTTCTGACTTCATCCTTCTTGGTGGTCACATTTGGACAGAAGGAAATAATATTGGCTGCTGTTTTGCGACGGGTGCTTATGGTGCTTCTTCAAGTTCATTTGGAGCCCTAGGAGCTCGCAGTTTCACCTGGTCCTCTTCCCATATCTGTTCCCCTCTCCTCCATACTTGCTAATTATAAACCTCTCTTCACACTCACATTCTCACTAATTTCAAATTTATAATTCTGCGGGTAGCTGGAGCAGGACTCAAGCAATACAGCAAATTCTCCTAGATACAACATGAATATAATTTGTCATGTCCATCAACTCATCTGGAAGCGTTGTTCTGAAAATTAGCTTTTGCGCTTTATAATCAGGTACCCACAAATCTGGCTGCTTCTTTATTATGCATGCTCTGCATAAACAGGTGAGATTCAGCAAGTAATCTCAAACAGTGTATAGTATATCTTGGTATGCTAATTAAATATGAATTAAAATAAAAAGGACATTTCCTAAAATGATTCTGAATCTTCAATGGCATATCATCAATTCTCGCGTGTTAATCTAACTGAAAAATAATGTGTTTTTATTATATAGTGCTTACAGACATGGTAATAACATACAGTCTACATTGCTATATCAGGCATGGATAGTTTCGTGAGTAGAAAGTGTTTTTAGTGTCATATGCAGTTAAAATGCAACGTTTGTTATTTTATTCATTTCCTGCTTATATACCTCCTGTTTTGCCGTTAGGAATAAATTTATATTTGAATAATTATTACCTATATTTCAAGCACAGCAGATTTAAGTTTGCTTTGAAATATTTAAAACTGAATTAAGTATTCAATTATTAATTATTTTAGAGGAAACGTGATATAAATTATGCAATAGGAAATTTTGTTTATTTGCAGATGAATGTATTTATTAAATTGATGTTGGAAGTGTGTAAGACCTTTTATCCATAGCATTATTTGCAGGGCAGAATAGTTTAAAAAAAATAATAACTTGGACTAGAACAACGTGTTTCGGACACTATCTTTGGAGTAAACCAATTATACAACTGCTTGTCTGAATGTCGTAACTGAATAAAGCCAGTTAGCACAGAGACGCAAATACGTGCGACATTATACAGTTGAGTATCTAGTATCGCAAGGCGCAAATGATGGAACTGTTTTCTCACGGCACTAGGACCCGGATGCAATTCAGTGTGGAGTTTGCAAGTTCTTCCTATGATTCTGTGTGTTCTCAGGTTGTGCTCCACACCTCAAAGGCTGATTGGCCACTGCAGATCGCCCTGAGTGTGTCGATATGTAGATAAACTGTGGAAAGGCAGTAAGAGGACAAGAATATAGGGAAAATAAAACAAAGAATAAATGTAGGTTTAGTGTATAAGGGGGCGTATTGGTCGGTGTAGACTCGATGGACCGAAGGGCGTTTCGATTCTGTACCTTCCTATGACTCTACAATATCGGATGTTTAACGCATTTTTGTTTACAACCATAGTGCTACCATTTGCTGATGAATAGCGATAAGCCACTCTACAATACAATGTTGACCATTGTATTAACCCCTCCTCCGACTTATTTAATTTTATTTAAAAAACAAGATATTATACCTCAAAGTAAGGCACCTGGCTGACTTGTTTCTGTGCTACATTAGCTCAGATTAGCATGATATATTCTATGTAATGAATTAAATAAGTAAAGTGAACTTTAGAATGGTTAGTCTGTTAAATTCCCTCATTTAAGCAATAAATGAAAATAAAAAAAAGTGGAAGAACCTCACACTAAATTAAGGTAGGAGCCTGTACAGCAATGTATTTGTGGTTTAAATTGAGTAGCACATGCGGAATTCACAGTGGAGCTGGGGGCTGAGCAAGAGGAATTCTCCGGCAGCTTGCACATTAGCAAACCCAAAGTCATCCAGTTTGCCTTAATCACTACAATTAGTCCTGAATTATCACCGGACTCTGACAGACGTTCCTTGTAACTCTCTTTTATTTCCAACAGCCCATAATCAGCAGCTCTCATTACAAACGCTGATTAAACTGCAAATTATCCAGCAGTGGCCCTGTTACCGTCTACCAGCGGCTCGTTCAATATCAATTAAGGCAAAAGCACCAGTCTGCAAGCTCCCAGCTCTTCTAACCGCCTGATAGTGGCACTTATTAGTTTGGAAAACTCGGAAAATACTAATAATCGACGAGCAGGCAGAGAGAAAGTGAGTGAGTGAGGGAGTGTGTGTGTGTGTGAGAGAGAGAGAGAGAGAGAGTAAAGAACTTAAAAACAGTTATGTTAAAAAAACACAGATTTTAACCACCGAATTATTATTACATTATCTATGTTGAGTTCCTATTATGTTTTTACTATGTATCTCACTCCACTGGGTGGCAAAGAGGTTTTATTAGAATAGGTAATATCTTTATATTATTGAAGTCACTTTTGGAAATAATGAATCGTATTAATGCATGAAAAATCTAAAATCCGACATCATTAGGTCGTTCCGGTAAGAGTGAGAATTAATATGTAATTTTTTTCTCCCTGTGACCTTGTAGCCTAAGTAAAATTAAAGTTAATGATGGCTGATTTTATTTATTTATTTCATTAGTGAAAACCTTCTCATACATGTCAAGCCTTTTCGTGAAGTCACGCTCACTGGATTGTCCAACAGATTTGAACATAGCTCCCTTTTTAAAAAAAAATCTAGGTTGTTGAAAATATTTCATTTAAGTTTTAAACTAACATGAAAGACACTCGGGGGGGGGGGCCGTTGAACTCATGAAAGAGATGGGATAAAGTTCAATGCTAGATGTAAGCAGATATTAAGCTGTGAATTTTGTCAATGTGTTAAAGAGGGACAGCATTAATATACAGATATATAGTAATTGTGCCGCAGCATTCTATTTTTATATACCCCAAAAAGGAGATTAGAGTGGGATGAGTTAATTTATCCGTGTGTGTGTTCGTTATGGATACACCCTCATAACGACTGGATGCGTGTGTAGCATTGAGCTGAAGGAAAGTGTGTAGATTCCTGAGCCTGCTGTCTACCGATCTCTGCTTGTTACAGCGCTATCTCCCTTGTTGTTTCACGGATAAATTGAATGAAATTAAACTGCCAAACAGTCAGAGCTGAAATCAGAGTCCTTAAAATTTTGCTTCTACACTGACGACTTTCACCAAACAAATCGTAGCCTCAATCTAATTTGGAACAAGACAAGTGAGTAAATTGTGTAAAACGCCGCTTACCTGGTGCAGGAAATTCACTTGATACAGAATTGCACAATCTTTAATGATGACGGGCTGCATACAGAGGACAGATAAAATTAAACATTTTAAATGGCATTTTTAAGGCTGTCGTGAAACTCCAGCTCATAAAACTGTGCGAGGAAAATGTTATAATCTATAACAAATACATATCAGTGCCAAATAACCATACATAATTATACCAGACTGGAAAATGTTTAAATGTCATTTATGCGGAGAATAATCACGCATTTGAAAACAATGTAGTCAAATACGAATTTACTATCAGTGAAAATAATATGAAAGCACAAACTAAAGTCACATTAATCAAATATAAGGCAATAAATACACGTTACGAAATACTGTACCTTATTTTAATATAACGGGAGAAAAGTAAAAAGATGTTGAATTTGGATGCCAAAATTTAATTTCCCTATTGATTATACGTATTTGCATGAAAAATAAACGTTTAGTTATGCAATATAACAGGGATTGGATCACTCTATTTACGCTGTGTAAGAGCAACTGAACCAGGTAAACATAGTCACCAGAAACCAGCCTTGCGATATTTGAAACAATAGGAAATTATACAAAAATATTCTTACACAAAACACTGACATTACCGCCGCAAATCTACTGAACGAAATTTACTATCTCATTTCACAACTGCATATGAAAAACCCTTGTTTCAATTTTTTGAGAAAGATTGTTTTGCCTATCTTTAGTTACACACAACCCATTTGTACCGCTAAATATGCTGAACATTACCGATCTCATTTTATAAGGAACACCCGCAGTTTTCAACAACAGCAAAATCAAAATGGCGAGAAGTGTAATTGCCAAGTTTTAAATAACTACAGCATGGCCAGTTGGTCAAGTTAGACTTTGTGCCTCGGTTGTTCGTCCATGGAGTTTGAAAGATGACAAAGAACAATGGAACATGCCTGGAATTGTATGAAAAATGTATGATTATAAATTAACGACTAAATGGATTTGTGTTGTAAATAATTTCATTTATTACTCTCGTGTCTCTACCGCAGTGCTGTGCGATTCTCTGTTGCCGCCTGTAACAACTTCACAGTTGCTAGACGCTTTGGAAGAGTGTGTGAAACCCCTAATTAAATATCAGACTTTGTAACCTTAAAGGAACAAAGATTCACCTTACGAGCAAAATACGATATAGTGTAATAACATTCTCTAATTTCATTGGGTTCAAACCATGCCGCTGAATCAGAAAGTTGTCGATTCAAATCCCAAGCCAAGTAGTAAAGTCCAAATAGCTAGTCAGGCACAGTAGCGCAGTACTGAAAACATGCGTCAATATTAAACGTGCTGTCTTTCCGATGAACACTGTCTTCTTAGGCCTATTCCAGGAAGGACGGCAGAATTTTGCATTAGAAGGTGCACGAAGCAAGGCATTATGTAATAAATGGCAGTGCAATTGAGTGGTGTGGGCAGCTGAGAAATCTTGGACTGTATGTCTACTTCTTTCAGGCAGGGGAGATTGAAAGAAGACTTTATTGCTTATTTATTTAATACTATTATTTCTTTCTTTTTGTACATGCACAGTTTGTTGTCTTCTGCACTTTGAATGAATGCCCAAGCTGGGCGGCCTTTCATTGATTCTGTTATGGTTATTATTCTATAGATTTATTGAGTACACCGACAAGAAAATGAATCTCAGTGTTGTATAAGATGACATATATGTACTTTGATAATAAATTTACTTTGAACTTTAATTGAGCTATATGAGGGGCCTGGGTGGCATAAATAGAAAGGACCTTAAAAGAGGCTGTGCAAGCAAGGGATGCAAATTGAAAGCAATTGGTAGGAGTAATAGAAGAGAAATGAGGGAAATATTTTCACCCAAAGATTCAGAACCAAAATCTGTTTATTATCACTGTCTTATATGATGTGAAATTTGTTGTTTTGCAGCACAGTCCAGTGCGTAGACATAAAATTACCATAAATTACAAATTAAATAAATATTGCTAAAGAAAAGGAATAATGGTGTAGTGTTCCTGAATCTATGGATGATTCTGAATCAATGAGTGTGGGTCTTCAAATTCATGTGCCTCTTTCCTGATGGTAGTAATAAGGAGGGCAGGTCCTGGATGGTGAGTCTTTAATGATGGCTGCTGCTTTCTTGAGGCACTGCCTCTTGAAGATGCCCTTGATGGTGGGGAGGCTTGTGCCCATGTTGGAACTACCACCCTCTGCAGCCTTTTATTATCCAGTGTATTGGAGCTTCTACACCAGGCTGTGATGCAACAAATCAGAATGCTCTCCACTGTATATCTACAGAAATTTGGTGAGAGTCTTTGGGTGACATACAAAATCTCCTCAAACTCCTAAGAAGTAGAGATCCACTGGCAAGTCTTCTTCATGACTGCATCAATGTGTTAGGCCCGAAATTGATCCTCTAAGATGTTGATACCCAAGAGCTTAAAGCTGCTCACCATTTCCACCACTAACCCCTCAATCACAGACTCACAGGACTGTTGAATGTTCTCCCAACATCCCCCCACCCCCACCGAAGACAACAATCTATTCCTTGATCTTGCTGACATTGAGTGTGAGGTTGTAGTTGAGACACCACTCAACCAGATGATCTTTCTCACTCCTCTACACCTCCTCATTGCTATCTGAGATTCTACAAACCACAGTGGTGTTATCTGCAAATTAATAGCTGAGGTTTGATATGTGCCTGGCCACATGGTCATGAGAATAGATAGAGCAATAGGTGAAATACATGTCCTTGAGGTGTGCCTGTGTTGATGTCAGTGAGGATGGGATGTTATCACCGATCTATACAGACTGTGATCTCCTGATGAGGAGGTATTAATGATCTGGAATTCATTGACTAAAAGGCTGGTACAGGTAAAACTCCTCACCATATTTACGTAATACTTGGGCATGTTCTTGACAAATTATGAACAATGATGTAGCATGTGCTAGAAGGTGTGATTAGGTTGAGTAGCTCTTTGTTGACTGACACTGAGGCCACCACCTTTCTCATAAATTTTATATGATTCTATGAATTACACCCAGTGTCCTGGCCAGAATCTACCTCCAATGAGCTCACTAAAACAGGGTTTGTGACTATTAGCACATTGTCAGACAATGTTGCAATCGAATTGGCTCTTATATTTCTTCAATAGGTCCTTGTTGACTATAATATGCTTTGCAAGTTCTTTAGCTGTTGGTTTAGAAATGTAAATTTTTCTTTATATAACATTTTAACATCTAATTTACTATGAGTGAAACCATGGAAGATCCATTAGAGACACAAAGACTTTTGGTCCCCATGCAATTCCTGTGCAGTGGGTGTTAACTCATGTGCAATGATATATTATAGTTCAAGTATTACATCAAATATTCTGATGTCGCACTCTTAAAATAAGAATGAAACAGGCAAAGAGATATCCTTTGAAATGGACTCCATTTTCAGTCACTGCTTTGTAACTAAAGTTAACAAAGTTCTCAAACACTGAAACAAATATGGCAAGTCTGACACCTTAGTTCTATTCTAATTTACTTTATCAAAGTGTAGAGTTTGCTTTCAAGCTTGTAATGATAATGTGCTTGCAATTTTCTGACATGTTCTTGGTGAATGGTGTGATTGCTCACTGCTGGTCTGTATTATGTAAATGTACCTGGCAAAAAATGTGTCAATAGGTACATTTAATGTCAGAGAAATGTATACAATATTCATCCTGAAAATAACCAAAGCTTTAAAATGGCAATTTTCTCATTGCCATAAAATAAAACATTTTACTGTACCTTGTCAGGCATAATTTTTCTTCCTCTCACCCAAGGCCCCAGCTTAGAGGATGACATGGCTCTAACTACAGTTAGCGAACATAAGATGCTTGTGTGTGATTTTTTTAAACATGAGATACCAAGTCACATTGTCTTGACAGAGTGAAGTCTTGGTCTGTAGTGAGGGGGTCTAAGACAATGGAGACCAGTCACACATAAGTTTTCAACATGATAACATTTCAGAATCAGAGTCAGAATCTGGTTTATTATCACTGGCATAATGTACAATACATTGCATAATCTGTTGCTTGTGGCAGACAAAATTATAAATTACAAGTTACAATATAAAAAATTATATATTGCAGAAGTCGAGTCACTACAAAAAAAAAGGCAATACGCCAATAAGGCTGAGGGATCCATGAACAGCAGTGTTTCAGAGATGGTACTTAGCAACTTAAGGAAAATTTGTTGGACAAAGAACCAGTGACCACCAGATGGAGAAAGGGTAGCAGCAAACCTTCATGAATGTATCTCTGAGGAGTACAGCCAGAGCCGAAAATCATGGCAGTGTTGCTGGGTCAAGTGCACAAATGGGGAGGAACAACAGTCCAAGTCTATGGTAGAAAACTCAGTAGTGTTGGGATAGGACAGAGGCTTCTGTGGCTGTATCCAGGATGCTATGTTGCCTTCCAGTTAGCCAGGGATAAAATGGTTGAAGGATACTCCGAAGGGAAAGGGGACACAGACAGATCTCGTGGTTTACATTGATATTAATGACTTGGGTAAACCAGGTGGAAGAGGGCCTGCAGCATGAAGATAGGGAGATTGATAATAGCATAATGTTGTAACCTCTGGATCATCTCCAGTGTCACATGCTAGTGAGAATGAGAAGTTGAAAACAAATCAGATGAACTCATGACTGGGGAGATCATGCAGGAAGGAGAGCTTTAGGTTTCTGGATCATTGGGTCATCTGGGGAAGGTGGAACTTGTGCAAGCTGGATGGATTGCATTTTAATTAGAACAAGTCCACCTTCTGGGGAGATTGCCAGTGCTGTTGAGGGTGGTCCAACTAATTTGGTAGTAGAATAGGGTACAGGGTAGAAAACCATTTGGGGGAGGTACAGCTGGATGGTGGGATGCAGATATGTCTCTACCAGAGGAGATGTAAAGTGCTCCTTCCCTCCTCTAGTCTGCAAGACATGCTGGGGCAAGGTGTAGAACCTACTTAGCTCCCCCAATCAGGGTCACATGAAGCCATGGGACCCGGTGGTGTATGGTTGGATGAGCAGCTGGTGCATATCACAAGTCCTGGTTATGCAATCACTGACGCCAGACAGATAAACTTTGAAAAGTATTAATAAAGGCCGGGGCCGCCCATCTTTTAAAGACACTGCCCAGTAGAAAGCAATGGTAAACCACTGCTGTCAAAAATACACCAAGAACAATCATGGTTGTCCATGTCATATGGCACGGCACATAATAAAGATGATTACTATTGAAAACAAGAAAGAAAACCAATTCAATCCAGTAGATTGGGCATGATAAGACATATGGGAGGAATGCAAGGCTATTGTAGCTGTATTAATGCAAGGAACCTGATAATAAGGCAGATGAACTAAGAACACCGATCAACACATTGCAATATTCCTCTGTTGCTATCATGAAAGATGGTCTGGGTAGTCAGCTCAGCATTCCAGGATATAGACTCCTCAGGCATGAGAGGGAATGTAAGAGAGGAGGTGGCATTGTAATATTACCTAAAGAGTATATTAATGCAGTAATGACATAGAATAATCAAGAAGAGTTGAAATGAAGCCCTGTGGGAAGAACTTAGAAACAAAAAGGGAGGTGATGGAGTAGATAAAAATAATCGGGTTATGGTTGCATTTCTATTTCTCCAATGTTGACAGAGAGCATGTTAGTGTGGAAGACTTAGCAGGGGTGGGATTTTTAAAGTTCAGCCAGGAGAGACTTTTGAGATTGAATATAGATAGTGCTACCAGAGGAGGGGGTGCTCTAGACTTAATCTTGGGGAACGTAGTTGGAGAATTTAGTGAGGGGGATGGTGCAGTTATAGAACATGTTAAATGAGAACAAGTAAAAGGGGAATGCATTAGATGTTTTAGGCTTAGGATGCTTAAAGTTGGACAAATCTCCAGGGCCTAATGAAATTCAGCCCAAGCTGCTCTGGAAGGGAGGAAGTTGCTAGGGCGCCAGCAGAGATTTTCAAATATTTGTGAGTCACAAGTGAAGTGCCAGATGATGAGAGAAGTGGAAATGTGGTAACTGTATTCATAAAGGACTGCAGGGATAAGCTTAATTGTATTTTGCAAATATACACAAACTTAGAATTTGATGGCTTCAACACACTCAACAAAAGTTGGGACAGAGGCATGTTTACCATTGTGTTACATCACCTTTCCCTTTAATAACACTTTTTGATCGTTTTGGAACTGAGGATACTAATTGTAGTAGATTTGCAATTGGAAATTTTGTCCATTCTTGCTTGATATAAGGCTTCAGCTGCTCAACAGTCCATGGTCTCCGTTGTCTGATTCTCCTCTTCATGATGCGCTATACATTTTCAATAGGAGATAGATCTGGACTGGCAGCAGGCCAGTCAAGCACACGCACTCTGTGTCTACAAAGCCACGCTGTTGTAGCCCGTGCAGAATGTGGTCTGGCATTGTCCTGCTGAAATAAGCATGGATGTCCCGAGACGTTGCTTTGATGGCAACATTTGTCTCTCTAAAATCCTAATATACGCCTGAGAGTCAATGGTACCTTCACATACCTGCAACTCATCCAAGCCGTGAGAACTGATGCACCCCCATGCCATCACAGATGCTGGCTTTTGCACCTTTCGCTGAAAACAATCAGGATGGTCGTTTTCATCTTTGGCACGGAGAACTTGACGCCCGTTTTTTCCTGAAAGCTAGCTGAAATGCGGACTCATCTGACCACAGCACATGGTTCCACAGTCTTTCGGTCCATCTGAGATTAGCTCTGTCCCAGAGAACTCGCCGGCGTTTCTGCATAGAGTTGATGTATGACTTCCTCCTTGTGTATTACAGTTTCAAGTTGCATTTCTGGATGCAGCGACGGACTGTGTTAAGTGACAATGGTTTTCTGAAGTACTCCCGAGCCCATGTGGCTATAATTGTCACAGTAGCATGACGGTTTCTTAGGCAGTTTCTGAGAGCTCAAAGATCACGTGCATTCAACAGTGGTTTCCGACCTTGCCCTTTACGCACTGAGATGTCTCTGAATTCTCTGAATCTTTTCACAATATTATGTACTGTAGATGTTGAAAGACCTAAATTCTCTGCAATCTTGCATTGGGAAATGTTCCTTTTGAACTGACTAACCATTCTCTCAGGAATTTTGGCACAAAGGAGTGAGCCATGACGCCTCCCTGCTTGCAAAGACTGAGCCTTTGATGGACGCTACTTTTATACCCAGTCATGATACCTCACCTGCTACCAATTAGCCTGCTTAATGTGAAGTCTTCCAAACCGGTGTTACTTGAATATTCTGTGCACTTTTCAATCTTATTTTAACTCTGTCCCAACTTTTGTTGAGTGTGTTGCAGCCATCAAATTCTAAATTTGTGTATATTTACAAAATACAATTAAGTTGGTCAGTAAAACTATTGAAAATCTTTTCTTTGTACTTTTGTCAGTTAAATAAGGGTTCACGTGAATTAACATATCACAGATTTTTGTTTTTATTGCATTTTGGAAAATATCCCAACTTTTCTGGAAATGGGCTTTGTGTGTGTGTATATATATATATATATATATATATAGAGAGAGAGAGAGAGAGAGAGAGAGAGAGAGAGAGAGAGAGAATAATAACTTGGATACAAAATAGAGGATATATTTAATAATTTTCAGATGACATAGAAATTGATGTTGTTGGTAATAAAGATAGTAATTTGAACTACAGGATAATATTAATCAGTTATTAAAACTGGCCCTAATCAGTTGTTTTCTGAACCCTCTCCAACACTTTCAAATCCTTCCTAAATTGCGGAAATTAGAAATGAACAAAATACTCTAGATGAAGATAAATCAGTTTAAGAAAATTTCAGCAAAAATGTGTTGTTTTTATGTTATATACCTTTTATACCCCAACATTGTGTATGCCTTATTAACAATTTTCTCAGCCCATCTTGTCAGTTTTAAGGATTTAGACTAAAGACATAGGAGCAGAATTAGGCTATTCAGCCCATCGAGTCTGCCATTTCATCATAGCTGATCCACTTCTTCTCTCAGCCCTAATCTCCTGCCTTCTCTCTGTATCCCGTCATGCTCTGACCAATCAAGAATCCATTAACATTTGCCTTAAATATAGATAAATACTTGACCACCAGAGCTGCCCGTGGCAAAGAATTTCACAGATTCACCAATCCCTGGTTAAAGAAATTCCTCCTCATCTCCATTCTAAAAGGACACCCCTCCATTCTGAGGTTGTGTCCTTTGGTCTTTGACTCTCCCACCATAGGAAACATCCTCTCCACAACCACTCTTATCAAGGCCTTTCAGCATTCATTATGTTTCAGTGAAGTTACCCCCTCAAACTTCTGAATTCCAGTGAATACAGGGCCAGAACTATCAAACACTCTTCAAAAGACATGTCGTTCAAACCTGGAATCATTTTCGTGAACCTCCTTTGAACCCTCTCCAGTTTCAGCACATCTTTTCCAAGATAAGGGACCAAAAACTTCTCACAAGAGGCCTCACCAGTGCTTTATAAAGTCTCAACATTACATCCTTGCTTTTATATTCCAGTCCTCTTGAAATGAATAAACCATTGCATTTTCCTTCCTCACCACAGACTCAACCTGCAAATTAACCTTTAGGGAATCACTGCACAAGGACTCCCAAGACCCTTTGCACCTCAGTTTTTTTTTGTATGTTCTCTCCATTTAGAAAATAGTCAACCATTTTCATTTCTTCTACCAAAGTGCATGAACATCCACTTCCTAACACTGTATTCCATCTGCCATTTCTTTTTCCACTCTCCTAATCTGTCTGTCCTTCTGTGGCTTCTCTACTTGCCCCTCCACCTATCTTCATATTGTCTGCAAACTTTGCAACAAAGTCATCAATTCCATCATCCAAATCATTGACACATTACATAAAAAGGATCAGTCCTAACACAGACCCCTGTGGAACATCACTAGTCATCAGCAGCCAACCAGAAAAGGCTCCCTTTATTCCTACTCTTTGCCTCCTGCCAGTCAGCCACTGATTTATCCATGCTAGAATTTTACCTGTACTACCATGGACTCATGGCTTGTTAAGCAGCCTCATGTGTGGCACCTTCTGAAAATCCAAGTAAGCAACATCCACTGATTCTCCTTTGTCTATCCTGCTTGTTACTTCCTCAAATAATTCCAACAGATTTGTCAGGCAAAATATTCCCTTGAGGAAACTATGCTGACTATGGTCTATTTTATCATGTGGCTCCTAGTATGCTAAGACCACATCCTTAATAATCGACTCCAACAGCTTCCCAAACACTGAGGTCAGACTAACTGGCCTATAGTTTCTTTTCTTCTGCCTCACTCCTTTCTTGAAGAGTGGAGTAACATTTGCCATTTTCCAGTTTTCTGGAACCAGTCTAGAATCTGGTGATTCTTGAAAGGTCATTGCAAATGCCTCCATGGTCTCTTCAGCCAACTCTTTCAGGACCTTGGTTTGTACACTATATGGCCCAGGTGACTTATCTACCTTCAGACCTTTCAATTTCCCAAGAACTTTCTTTCTAGTTATGGTAACTTCACACACTTCATAACCCCTGACACCTGGATTTGTGTACATATAGTTCATCACCCTCTTTAGAACAGTATTCTTTATTCATTATTGCTGCCCTTCACTCTTCCTTCAAAAAAGGAACTGAACTGCATTGAACTTCATTTACCATGCCTATGCCCATTTTGCCGGACTATTTATATCCCACTATACTCTATTGCTATCCCCTTTCCAATTCTCATTTGCCATCTGCAAATTTAGATTTGGTGGCTTGTACTTCCAAGTCCAAAAAATTAGTTTAGATTATATAAAAAAAAAAGGTTCAAAACTAGTCCTTGGGGATATGTTCCACTATTGACTTTTTTCTTTCAGTCTGAAAATAACCATTCATCCTAATGCTCTGAGGCCTGCAACTTAGCCAATTCCATATCCATGCTATCTATTCCAGCTGCCTCCTTTCCCAGAAGTTCGTATACTCTGTTGTGACTGTGATCAAAATCACTGGAGAGATATTAAAACTGGTGATATAGAAATCTTTATTCAGCACAAGAAGCAAACATCATTCTGGAGGCTCTCTCAGTAGAAGCCCACAAACCCAAAGGTACATCACATTTTTATATCCTTATGATCAAAGATAACAGTAGGTGATTCAATACAATTTCAATAGTTACAATGACACTTCAATACTTTGGGTTGACAAATAGTTCCATTGAGAAACATAATGGAAGCACATTGTAATTGATAAGACACGTCTGAAGGTCCAAACACCTTTGGGAGAAACTAATGAACACAAATATTCTCAAGCCTTTTGACGACAGAGAGCTGGGCACACATTAATTAATGTTGTCAGAGCTGTCTCTCAGAACATAAATATGGTAAGTACACAAAAACTATTGATTGCCTATACCTGATGCTAAGTGACAACATCCATCTGGTCTGCCAGTTTACACTCAAGTTACAATGGTGTAAATAATTTAGCCACGTTGCCTGGTTTGATGCAAGCCAATTAACACAACCCTATTGTCTTAATGCATGGCTCCTGAATATACATTCTTTTAGTCTGTGAAGCAGTTTATGCTTTTAACTTCAATTTATTGCTTGTAATTTACCAAAAACACTGATGGCTAATTACAAGCATCCTGAACTTACTTACATTTACAATAAGAACTGAAGCCTAGTTCTTGTTTGACTTAATATTTGCTATAGTCACTTAACTCCAGAATAGTCTCTAACATGCACCACATCAATTGCATTGCTCTCATTAATTAATCCTTTTTTCTCTGAGCGACAATTAATCCAATCCTGGAACAATGTTTCTCAAGGTGTTCTCACCACTGAAGTTAAACAGATAAGCCTATGGGATCTGGACCTATTGTTACTGTCATATATAAAGAATGAAATAACATTTGCTACCCTTTAGTGCTCTGGCCTCAACTCTTATCCAAAGAAACTGAAGGATTTTTTTAGTGCCCAGACAATTGTTTAGACACATCTTTCAAAATCCTAGCTTGCATCCCACGTGCTGCTGATATCTTTGTTTACCCAACTTTTCTAATACCTCCGTGATATAATTCTTAACATATCTAGTTTGCCTCACACATCTCTTGCTTCATTATCACCAAGATTCCCAAGAATAATATTAATCAGTAGGTCTACCACAGAAAGATGGATAATTGCCCCAACTTTTCTTGATCTGATCTTCTCCAATATTGTTTCTCTTCTCCAACAACCTTCACACCAGAGTGGATTAGCAGGATGCTGTTACCCTACACTGCAGAATTAAGAACCATCCATATACGTAGTCTGGATGGTTTGTGGTGTCTAATTTGTGGTGTTATAGACAATGAAAATGGGAATCATGTTTGTTATCACTTGCATATGTGATAGAATTAGCTGTTCTGCAGCAGCAGGACAGTGCAAAGCATAAAAAATTATTGTAAGTTAGAAAAATAGATAAATAGTGCAAATACAAATAACAATAGACAGTAGGTGCAGGAGTAGGCCATTTGGCCCTTCTAGCCAGCACTGCCATTCACTGTGATCATGGCTGATCATACACAATCAGTACCCCGTTCCTGCCCTCTCCCCATATCCCTTGACTCTGCTATCTATAAGAGCTCTATCTAACTCTCTCTTGAATGCATCCAGTGGCTTGGTCTCCACTGCCTTCTGGGGCAGAGCATTCCACATATCCACCACTCTCTGGGTGAAAAAGTTTTTCCGCATCTCTGTTCTAAATGGCCTACCCCTTATTCTTAAACTGTGGCCTCTAGTTCTGGACTCACCCATCAGCGGGAACATGCTTCCTGCTTCCAGCATGTCCAATCCCTTAATAATCTTATATGTTTCAATCAGATCCCCTCTCATCCTTCTAAATTCCAGTGTATACGAGCCCAGTCGCTCCAATCTTTCAACATATGACAGTCCCGCCATTCCGGGAATTAATCTTGTGAACCTACGCTGCACTCCCTCAATAGCAAGAATGTCCTTCCTCAAATTTGGAGACCAAAACTGCACACAATACTCCAGGTGGGGTCTCACCAGGGCCCTGTACAGCTGCAGAAGGACCTCTTTACTCCTATACTCAATTCCTCTTGTTATAAAGGCCAGCATGCCATTAGCTTTCTTCACTGCCTGCTGTACCTGCATGCTTGCTTTCATTGACTGATGTACAAGAACACCTAGATCTCGTTGTACTTCCCCTTTTTCTAACTTGACTCTATTTAGATAGTAATTTGCCTTCCTGTTCTTGCCACCAAAGTGGATAACCTCACATTTATCCATATTAAACTGCATTTGCCATACATTTGCCTACTAACCAAACCTGTCCAAGTCACCCTGCATTCTCATAACATCCTCCTGACATTTCACACTGCCACCCAGCTTTGTGTCATCAGCAAATTTGCTAATGTTACTTTTAATCCCTTCATCTAAATCATTAATGTATATTGTAAACAGCTGTGGTCCCAGCACCGAACTTTGCAGTACCCCACTGGTCACAGCCTGCCATTCCGAAAGGGACCTGTTAATCCCTACTCTTTGTTTCCTGTCTGCCAACCAATTTTCTATCCATGTCAGTACCCTACCCCCAATACCATGTACTCTAATTTTGCCCACTAATCTCCTATGTGGGACTTTATCAAAGGCTGTCTGAAAGTCCAGGTACACTACATCCACTGGCTCTCCCCCGTCCATTTTCATAGTTGCATCCTCAAAAAATTCCAGAAGGTTAGTCAAACATGATTTTCCCTTCGTAAATCCATGCTGACTCGGACTGATCCTTTTACTGCTATCCAAATGTGCTGCTATTTCATCTTTTATAATTGACTCCAGCATCTTCCTCACCACTGATGTCAGGCTAACTGGTCTATAATTCCCTGTTTTCTCTCTCCCTCCTTTCTTGAAAAGTGGGATAACATTAGCTACCCTCCAATCCATAGGGACTGATCCTGAATCTATAGAACATTGGAAAATGATTACCAATGCATCCACGATTTCTAGAGCCACCTCTTTAAGTACCCTGGGATGCAGACCATTAGGTCCCAGGGACTTAACAGCCTTCAGACTCAACAGTCTATCCAACACCATTTCTTGCCTAATATAAATTTCCTTCAGTTCATCCTTTACCCTCGTTCCTTTGGCCAGTATTACATCTGGGAGATTGTTTGTGTCTTCCCTAGTGAATACAGATCAACTCATCTGTACCTGTTCAACTCATCTGTCATGTCCTTGTTCTCCATAATAAATTCACCCATTTCTGTCTTCAAGGGCCCAACTTTGGTCTTAACTAATTATTTCCTCTTCACATACCTAAAGAAGCTTTTACTATCCTCCTTTACATTCTTGGCTAGCTTACATCGTACGTCACCTTTTCTCCCTGTATTGCCTTTTTAGTTACCTTCTGTTGCTCTTTAAAGGTTTCCCAATCCTCTGGCTTCTTGCTCATCTTTGCTATGTTATACTTCTTCTCTTTTATTTTTATACTGCCCTTTACTTCCCTCGTCAGCCATGGCTGCCCCTTACTCCCCTTAGGATCTTTCTTCTTCTATGGAATGAACCGATCCTGCACCTTCTGCATTATTCCCAGAAATACCTGCCATTTTTGTTCCACTGTCTTCCCCGCTAGGGTATTGTTCCATTGAACTTTGGCCAGCTCCTCCCTCATAGCTCCATAGTTGCGTTTGTTCAACTGTAATACTGATACATCCGATTTTCCCTTCTCCTTCTCAAATTGTAGGTTAAAACATATCATATGATCACTATCTCCTAATGGTTCCTTTACCTCGAGGTCCCTGATCAAATCCGGTTCATTGCACAACACTAAATCTACAATTGCCTTCTCCCTGATAGGCTCCAGTACAAGCTGTTCTAAGAATCCATCTTGGAAGCACTCCACAAACTCCCTTTCTTGGGGTCCAGTACCATTCTGATTTTCCCAGTCTACCTGCATGTTGAAATCCCCCATGACAACTGTATCATTACCTTTGCGACATGCCAATTTTAACTCTTCATTCAACTTACACCCTGCATCCAGACTGCTGTTTGGGGGCCTGTAGATAACTCCCATTAGGGTCTTTCTACCCTTAGAATTTCTCAGTTCTATCCATACTGACTCTACATCCCCTGATTCTATGTCCCCCCTCGCAAGGGACTGAATATCATTCCTTACTAACACAGCCACCCCACCCCCTCAGCCAGTCAGTTTGTCCTTTTGATAAGATGTATATCCTTGAATATTCATTTCCCAGGCCCTGTCCGCTTGAAGCCATGTCTCTGTTATTCCCACAACATCGTACTTGCCAATTTCCAACTGAGCCTCAAGCTCATCTACTTTATTCCTTATACTTCGTGCATTCATATATAATACTTTTAATTCATTACTCCCCTCTCCTTTCATATCAATTCCTATTTCACTTGGCCATACTGTATGATCTCTTCTTGAGCTTTCTACTCCATTGATTCTGTTGTCCTTTTTAACTTTTCTTATTTTCACTTTCCCTTTAAATCCATCTTTATATTTCCAGTTCATCCCCTCCCCCCCCCATTACTTAATTTAAACACATCCGTGTTGCAGTGGCAAACCTGTCTGCCAGAATGCTGGTCCCCCTGCCTATTAAGGTGCAACCCGTCCCTTTTGTACAATTCATCCCTACCCCAAAACAGATCCCAGTGGTCCAAGAATGTACATCCTTGCTTTCTGCACCAGTTCCTCAGCCACACATTCAGATCCATTATCTCCCTGTTCCTGCCCTCTCCAGCATGAGGAGCTGGAAGCAAACCAGAGATAACCACCCTGGAAGTCCTGCTTTTCAGCCTTCTTCCGAGTTCTCTGAAGTCCTGCTGTAGAATGTCCTTCCTCTTCTTCCCGATGTCATTTGTGCCGACATGCACTACCACTTCCGGCTGTTCACCTTCATCCTTGAGGATTCCCTCAAGGGTGAAGAGATATAATCAGACAGTGTTCACGAACTGTTCCAAAATTTGATGGCAGAGAGGAAGAAGTGACTTTAAAATGGTGAATATGAGTCTTGGGTTCCTGTATCTCTTCCCTGGTGGTGGTAATGCAAAGAGTGCATGTCCTAGATGGTGAGGTCTTTTAATGATGAGTTCTGCCTTCCAGAGACACAGTCTCTTGGTCACATCCTCAGTGGTGGTAAAGTTTTGCCTGTGATGGAACTGGACGAGTCTACAACTCTCTGCAGCCTCCTGCAATTACATGCAGTGGAGGCTTTCTTGCCAGGCTCTGATGCAATGGGCCAGCATGTATCTGTAGAACTTTGCAAGAGTCTTCAATTTCATATCAAATCTCCTTAAATTCCTAATGAATTAATACAGCCAGTGTGCCTTCTTTGTAATTGCATCAATGTGTCGGGCCCAGGTTTGATGCTAGGAATTTGAAGCTGACCACTGTATGAGGTTTGCTATGTGTGGATAAGGTGTGGTGCCAGAACACTGAATAGTAGCTGTTATGTACCCCGTAACTGGTTGTCAGTCCAGCAGAGAAAGAAGAATCCGTTGGAGTCTGGTGGTACCAAAACTAAAGGTGTTTATTAGTAAACTACACAATACAGTATCCAAAAATGCAAACATCCATATAAAACAAGTTAGTAGTACAAGTTAGTGTAGGAATAATAATAAGCAATAATAAACAAGCTCTATCGATGTCTAGGGGTAAATGAATCATCATAGAAAAGTATAAAGTTCAGTTCAGATGGGCTGAGGTAGTTATGGTTGTTGTGTTGTAATTGTTGGAGAGAGAGAGAGAGAGAGAGAGAGAGAGAGATGTAACAGCTGCAACAGGCAAACCTTCCGTTGCTTTCTGATTCTGTCGGGTTGTAGTGGTGGTCATTCAGCTATGACCCCTCCGTCCTTCAGCTAGACCATTCTTCTGTGGTGGACTCATCACTCTGGCATGAGCGGGGACACACACAAGTCCCCACCGGCACCGCCGTAACACTCTGTGAGCTTTATTGACCGATCTCCTGATTCGGTCTCCGAAACCCCCACCTTTCTGTGGGTTCACAACACTCAGTCAGTGTCCACTGGTGTGTCTCAAGGGTTTCTCCCCAGACCTGTCTTTTATCCCCACTCACTGGGTCTCAGCTATCCATCAACTCTGAATGACTGTGTCCATCAAATCAGGCCACTCCTGCTATCTCCTGAGGAATGTTAACAAGCAAAGTAAAGTCCTTGTAGTGAAAGGTAAATAATCCAGGAAGAGTCAAAATACAATACATCAACAGTCTCTCTCTCCCTCTTATCTGCAGCAGATGTTCTTGCCTGGACTTCATCTCTCTCTCTCAGTAGCAGCATAGCAACAGCAATAGTTCATAGTTCTCCGGGGGGGGGTGAAATGGTTAACTCTGCACCCCATTGTCCATCAGGTCTGTTCATCACTCATAACACGTCAAATATTAAATTGGACAGCAGAGCAGAGGAACGGGCCCTATGGCCCACAATGTTTACGTCAAGCACAATATCAAATTAAATTAAACCTAAGATAACTTCCTTGCTCTGTTTCAAAACAAACCAGTGGAAATTCTAGACTTACAAAGATTGTAATCCTTCCAATTCATATTCTTACACTATCAGTGTTGAAAGACAATACAGCTAGCTACAAGCTGGGCATCACTACTGGTTCATTTACAATGTTCTTTGACATTTCTGAACAGGGCCCAAAACTCAGCAAGAACCTGAACAGACTTATTGCTTGTCCAATCACCTCATTACAATAAGCAAAGAGTGACTCTTTTACTTCAGAAATACTTGAATACAACTTAAACTCTGCTTGTAACAAACTGACTGCTACTGGATGTGGTGCTTGGTCCACAGTCTGAATGGTGTGCTTTAAATGATGTTCTGCTAAACAATATCTACACAACATTACCTCATCAATAGAGTGAATAAGGAATATGTCACCTGTAGTTGTAACTACAAGACAATACATGCTTACTTGTTGCCTAACTTCAGGCTTGTTGAAGTCCATTTCCATTCATCCCTCAGTTTAAATTAAACAAGGCAATGTACAGGTAAGCAATATTTCATTACTTATAAACTATGCATTAATAGGTTCAAAGTTCAAAGTACATATGCATTATACAACCTTGAGATTTGTCTCCTTACAGGCAATCGCAGAACAAGAAACCCAGAAGAACCCATTTAAAAAAAAGACTAACAAATGTCAAGTGCACAGACGGAAAAAAAAAGCACAAACTGTACAAACAATAATAGCAAGCAACAACATTAAGAACGAAAGTGAGTCCGTGGACACGAAGCTCGGAGCAGCAGGGACAGGCCCATAGCCTCAGCCGCAGTGTATCACACAGTGGAACAAAATGTCATGGAACTCGTAGACCTGAAGCCTGGAGCAGCCCACAGCGTCAGCCTCTGTGCAGCAGCGAGCGGATTCAGCCGGATTCTCGCCTCTGGTCCTGACACCCCACCTTTTCAATCCATTAAACAGAATCTATTTAATTTCTGTGGTTAGAAAGCTTTCAGAAATGCATAGAAAGACATACTTGATGGTCCTTGAAGAACTTTCAGTGAGGTAACCAAAAAGATAGATGAGGGTTGGGCAGTAGATGCTGTCTATCTGCACTTTAGCAAGGACTTGGACAAGTTCCTGCATGGTAGGCTAGTCTGGAAGTTTAGGTTCCATGGAATCCAGAGAGAGCTTGTTAAGTGGATTCAAAATTGGCTCAGCCATAGGAAGCAATTTTTCTTGGAGGCTGGTGGTGTGTTGCAGGAGTCGGTGATGGGACCCTTGTTATTCATTATTATGTAAACAATTTGAATGTAAATGCACAAAGCTTGATCAGTTAGGGCAGGTGTCACAAAATTAGGAGGTGTCGTCGATGGCAAAGAAGGTTATTGTAGATCACAAGGGGATCTTGATTAGTTAGGAAAGTGGGTTGAAGAGTGGCAAATGGATTTCAATATGGGTAAGCATGAAGAGATGCATTTTGAAAAGTCAGATCTGCTTAGGACTTGTACCATGAATGGTAGGGCACTAAGGAATGCAATGTAACAGCAGGATTTAGGAGCACAGGTGCATACTGTAGTTCATTGAAAATGGTATCATGGGTAGACACGGTGATGAAAAAGGCATTCAGCATGCTGGCTTTCTGCAGGCCACTGACTATAGGAGCTGGGACATTATGTTGCAGTTGTATAAGTTGTTTGCAAGGCTGCATTTACAGCACCGTGTACAGTTTTGGCCACCTTGTTATAGGAAAGACATGGTAAAACTGCAATATACATAGAGTTACAGAGCAGTGCAGCACAGATACAGGCCCTCTGGTCCAATAACTCCATTCTGACCACAGTGCCCACACAGCCAGTCCCTATTTCCTGCATGTGGCCTAAATCTCTCTAAGCCCCAGCTCTCCCTCCAAGTACTTCTTAACTGACACTATTGTACCTGCCTCAGCCATTTCTTCTTGTAGCTGGTTCAATATACCTATCACCCTTTGCATTAAAAAGCTACCCCATGGGTCCCTTTTAAATTATTCACTTCTCACCCTAAACTTATTCCCCCTAAGTTTGGATTCCCCTATCCCAGAGAAGGGACTGTTGTTGTCCATCATATCTCTGTGTTGCATAATTTCAATATTTCTATAAGGTTGCCCCCTCATTCTCGTATATTCCAACGAATAAGGACCCAGCCTGGCCAGCCTCTCCCTATACCTCAGGTCCTCTGGGTTCTGGGAATATCTTTGTAAATGTTTTCTGAACTTCTTCAAGTTTAACCATGTTTTTCCTATAACAGAGTGCCCAAAACTGTACACAGTGTTCCAGTTCTCTGTATGAAGCTTGTGTTTGTGCATGCTAAGAAGCTAAGGTCCAAGTTATCTTTAATGCTCTCACTGAAGTTTATGACAAGACAGGCCAGGCACTCACCATCCATGACACAGAGGTCCTTCACCAAGTTATCCTCCGAAAATAAAGGCTCTCAGTCAGATTCTGGAAGAACTTAGGAGCCATAACTTGGCAAAGACAACATCTTTTATGAAGTTCATCGCTGCCTTCAATAGATTAGCACATACTTTTTTCTTCATTGGTGAAAAATATATCTGATAATCAAGAATCAAGAACTGGTGTAAAATTCAAGATCTACCAACTCCTGCCCTCTTATATGAGACACGGATGAACTACAAAACACTGGGAAAATATGAAATCTCACTGGGGGGAAAGTAAATTGTCAATATCTTCTATCAGGGTAACATTCCAAATATTGGAGATTCCACTTATTCTTGGTTAGATACATTAGGTAGAACATGACCCTTCCATTCCTGACATAAAACTTTTAAAACAGGCACTCTATTCTAAAGTGAGATTAGCTTTGTCACATATACATCAAAATATTGCAACAGTGAAATGTGTCATTTGTATTCAAACAAATGAGAGACGATACTGCCGGGCAGTCCCCAAGTTTTGCCACACTTTCAGAGCCAACGTAGTATGCCCACAACTCACTAACCCCGACCACACATCTTTGGAATGTGGGAGGAAACGGGGACACCCAAAGGAGACTGAGGTGGTCATGGGGAGAAGGTAAAAACTCCTTATTGGTAATGGCAGGATTGAACCCCAATGGCAGGCACTGTAAATGATGTTCTGATTACTACATTCGACAGAGGAAAAGATCTCCTGATGATCCTTTGCTCTCTTCCACCCAACATGTGATAGCTTTTTCAACTTTACTGGCAAGGAGAGCTATTTTGCTACACTGGAAAGAATCTAACCCACATGTTTTCTATTGGCTCTCCTCCATTATGTCATATTTAAGCTTGGAGAAAATTAGAAGCCGGACATTTGATACATCCTTTAATTTTGAAGAAGTCTGGTGACCCTTTATTCAATATTTTCACATGATTTAATTTATTTAATTTATTTATTTTTCTTTATTCTCTTTGGAGAAAATCCTTATCCACGAAGGTTTGGAGATGACTGGAAGGATGTGTTTTTTCTCTTTCTCTTTTTTTCTAATTTTATCCTCAATTGGACTGCCCAATCTTTCTTTTTCTTTCCTTTTTTTTTCTCTTTCTCTTTTTTTTGTTTCAGTTTAGTTAGTGGGGTTTTTTTTCTTTATCAATAAAATTTCCCATCTTTTTTTATGATTGCTATGAGGAGTTGTAGTTTTTTTTGACCATTGTATATATAACAGCATAATATTTTACCTATTTGATTTTGACATTATATACTTTCTGTTTTTATTATTGCTGTTTATATGTCTTTTATATTATCTACTTGCTAAACTCCTCTTCTGATTTGTATATTCTTTATTTGAAAATCATTAAAAAAGATTGAAAAATGAAATGTAATGATCCTTTGGTCTCAGTATCTGAAGATGATGTGTGGCTGGCTTCAATGGAGTGAATCCAAGGACAGCATCCAGTTCAGCTGGAGTACTAAAGACCTGTGCTGACCAACTGGCTGGTGCGTACAGAGATACCTTCAACCTCTCGCTCCAGCAGTGTGAGATACCCACCTGCTTCAAGCAGGCTTCAACCTTACCGGTTCCCAAGAAGAGTACGGGAATCTGTCTCAATGACTATCGCCTGATGCACTTACATCCACAGTGATGAGGTGTTTTGAAAGGCTGTTGTTGAAACATATCAGCTCCTGTCTGAGTGGTGACTTGGATCCAGTCCAATTTGCCTGCCAAGCAAGAGGTCCACAGCAGGAGCCATCGCATTGGCTTTTCACGCAATGCTGGAACATTTGGACAGCAAAGATGTATTCAACATGATGCTCTTTACCGATTACAGCTCAGCATTTAATGCTATAATTCCCTCAAAACTGATCAGTAAACTCCAAGACCTGGGCCTTAGTACCCCCCCTTGTGCCATTGGATCCTGGATTTCCTCAGTTGTAGACCCCAGTCAGTTCAGTTTGGCAAAAACATCTCCTCCATAATATTCATCAGCACAGAAGCACCGCAGGGATGTGTACCTAGCCTCCTGCTCTACCCACCTTATACCTATGTGTGGCTAAGTACACCATATACAAGTTTGCTGATAACACTACTGTTGTGGGCCATATCAAATGTGGTGATGAATCAGCATACAGGAAAGAGATTGAAAATTTGACTGAGTGGTGTAATAACAATAATCTCTCACTCAATGTCAGTAAGATCAAGGAACTGATTGTAGACTTCAGGAGAGGGAAACCAGAGGTCCATTAGCCAGTACTTGTTGGAGCATCAGAGGTGGAGAGGGTCAATAACTTTAAATTCATGGTTAAATTCAAAGGAACTGTCCTGGACCCATCATATAAATATAATTGCAAAGAAACCATGACAGTGTCCTTACTTCCTCAGGAATCTGCGGAGATTTGGCATGTCATGAAAAGCCTTGGCAAACTTCAATAGATGTGTGGTGGAAAGTGTATTGACTGCCTGCATTATGGCCTGATAGGGGAACACCAAAGTCTTTGAGCAGAAATTCCTTCAAAAGGTAGTGGATTCAGATCAATACATCACAGGTAAAGCCCTCCCAACCACTGAGCACATCTACATGAAACATAGCTGTAGAAAAGCATCATCCATCATCAAAGATGGCCATGCTTTTTTCTCACTGCTGCCATCAGGTAGAAGGTACAAGTACCTCAGGACTCACACAAACAGGTTCAAGAGCAGATACTACCCCTTCAACCACCAGACTCTTGAACAAAAGGGGATAACTACTCTCATTCTGCTTCTGGTGTTCCACAACTGATGGTCTCACTTTAAGGACTCTTTATCTTGTTATTTCATCCTCTTGTTATTTATTGCTGTTTACTTAGAAACATAGAAAACCTACAGCACAATACAGGCCTTTCAGCCCACAAAGTTGTGCCAAACATGCCCCTACCTTAGAAATTACTAGGCTTACCCATAGCCCTCTATTTTACTAAGGTCCATGTACCTATCCAAAAGTCTCTTAAAAGTCCCTATCATATCCACCTCCACCACCGTTGCTGGCAGACCATTCCACACACTCACCACTCTCGGAGTAAAAAACTTAACCCTGACATCTTCTTTGAATCTACTCCCCAGTACCTTAAACCTGTGTCCTCTTGTGGCAACCATTTCAGTCCTGGGAAGAAGCTTCTGACTATCCACACGATGAATGCCTCTCATCATCTTATACACCTCTATCAGATCACCTCTCACCCTCCATTGCTCAAAGGAGAAAAGGCTGAGTTCACTCAGCCTGCTTTCATAAGGCATGCACCCCAATCCAAGCAATGTCCTTGTAAGTCTCCTCTGCACCCTTTCTATGGCTTCCACATCCTTCCTGTAGTGAGGCGACCAGAACTGAGCACAGTACTCCACTTGGGGTCTGACCAGGGTCCTATATAGCTACAACATTACCTTTTGGCTCCTAAATTCAATCCCACGATTGATGAAGGCCAATACACTGTATGTCTTCTTAACTACCTGCGCAGCTGCTTTGAGCATCATATGGACTCGGACCCCAAGATCCCTCTGATCCTCCACACTGCCAAGAGTCTTATCATTAATATTATATTCTGCCATCATATTTGACCTACCAAAATGAACCACTTCACACTTACCTGGGTTGAACTCCATCTGCCACTTCTCAGCCCGGTTTTGCATTTGCAGTTTGTTGTTCATTATTCCTATTTACAGTTACTGTTCTATAGATTTGCTAAAGTATGTCCACAGGAAAAAGATATGTACATGGTGACATGTATGTACTCTGATAATAAATGTTACTTTGAACTTTGATTCTCCATCTCAGAGATTTTTTGTGTTCTTTATGTACTCACCAAATTTTACTCTTTAACCATCCAATTTATTATGGACATGAAATTTAAAAATCATGGCCATATATGGACATAATATATAAAACTGATATGCATCCTAATTTCCATGATAATAATCCAATTGACAGAATATATGCTCCTCCATAACAACTGGAGCTTATAATCTCCAAAGAACACATTTTCACCAGTCAACAGAATAATGCATTCTGAATGTGTTTTATCATTTCATATGGATAAATCTGATTCTCAAAGCTGATACCTAAATTGCACTTATAAAGGTAAACTTTTACCTGTAAGAAATATTCCCTGTAACTTAAAACACTTTGTTCATTGAAAGATCTGAATATCTGTTGTTTCTCACCTGAGGAGTTACATGGTAAAAATGAAAGTCTCTCTGTCCTGTAATGGCTGCTAGAAGCAATGAGCCTGTAACTTACTTCAAAAGATTTAGATGAATTATGACTGGTAGTTTTAATGGGACACAAACCTGCATTTTAGCATCAGAACATAACTTCATGTGCTCCTTTAAGGTTGTCATAGCCGGGGTGAGCTAGTTGGGATAAGCTCTCACTATCTATTATGAGCTCCCAAAGTCATGCACCTCAAATTGCCTCTGGCAACCAACTCCTGGCTTTGACATGTAGCTGACAGGAGAAGGGGCAAAGGTGGCATATTGGCTTCTTAAAACCGATTGATTCAGGTGGCTCATCTTAGAGAAGGAGAACTCTGATCTCAAATCTCTACTGCCCTGCAGCTATACCCAATCATGGGGAAGGCTTCAGGAGAAAAACTGAAGGAAAAATCTGGAGCTGGAGTCCCTAAGGCAGACTTACGTTGAGTTCAATGATCACTGGCAACTTTTGCAACGCCACTGGTACCAAACTGTATTTGTCTCTGCCATTGCTTTAGATGCATCAGCTGTGTGGAGAGGGAGAGCTTGCTGCAAGGGGCAAAAACTTGTTCTCCATATCATAATGCCCTCACTTGAATATCATGTAGACAGCTGGCACACAACATGCATGGTCAACCCCAACCAATGGAGGGCCTCAAAAATACTTCATGCATTAAATGATATTGCAACAATCGTGTTCTTATAAAATGGTGCAATATCTGACTCTAGATGCTTCAGTACAGTTACAACAGAGGCTTCTATCCAGAATGTAGGAGAATTGTCCAATGTATCCTGTCCACAAAGTGTAATCAGTCTACTCTCAGTCATAGAAAGTGTCTCCAATTTATCCAGGATTACTCAGCAGTATTTTCTAAACAATTTCCTGCTCACTTTGGGTCCCAACAAGAGTACATTACACCCTTGGAGACACAAGAGACTGCAGGTGCTGGAATCTGGAGCAACAAACAATCTGCTGGAAGAACTTAGTGGATCAAGCAGTATCTGTGGAAAGAAAGGTGGAAGATGTAAGATTTCAACCCAAAGTGTTGACAGTTCCTTTTCTCCACAAACAATGTTTAACCCACTTTATACACTTCACTCCAGGGTGACCTGAGAATGGCCCTAGTTTAAATGAGGAATATGAGACATATTCCTACATTAGCTTGAGTTGTACCTACCACTAGAGGAAATACTTGTCCAAAACCAATTGCCTCAGTCCCAGTTTATTTTTAAATAAGTTTTTCAAATCAGGAACCCTTCTGTGCTTCATCCATAACCTTTTCTCTATTATTAGGGAGGAAGTGGGAGTTCTATTGAGATGTGCACTGAGTTTAGTTCCATCCTTATCTTCTCATGTGGCACTTTGGCCAGTATCAGCAAAAGATTCAAGATTCAAGATTCAAAATAGTTTAAGTTAATTTCCCGTACACAAGTGTAAAGTGTTACTCTGGATCTGATGCAGCACAAAAAAATTACAATAAATGTAAATATATAAGATAGCTTATATACATAGATTGATTATATGTCTGTGTTGCCTGTATGGCAGTTATTTAGTTTATAATATTTTCGCTTAGTAATTCGTTTGTTAGCATTCTAGTTAAAGCTAGGATTGTTTAAAGTAAATTTGTTGTCTGTGATATATCGCGGCATGGAATGAAGTCACATCCAGTTTCGCCACGTCCTGTGGGAAAATACCGGTTTGGAGAAATGGGAAGGTGGGGGTCGAGACATGTGTGAGTCCAGCGCAGCAAAGTTTTCTTTCTACACACCAGAAACATTGTGAAAGGAACGCTTTTTCACCATACGTTAATGTGGAAGAGTGAACAGTAAATGGTTAATCTTACTGTGATCCTGTCGTCATTGACAAAGGTTTAACTCGGTGTTTAGTTCGGTGTTCCGTTACACCCGAGCGAGAACACTACAGTGAAAAAGCGGCATTATCAGGTGTTTCAAGTGCTGCAATGACAACTCGATCCAGCGTCAAGTCGTTGTCACCCAGCGACGGGGGCAGTAGGACATCATCAAGTAAGGCGGCCCATGCAAGAGCTAAGGCAGAAGCCGCCAAGGTGTGAGTGCGCTACACCAAACGAGAAGCAAAATTGAAAATGGAAGCAGCTGCCAGAGAAGCCGAAAACCAGTTGGAAAGGGCAAGGATAGCGTCAGAGTTAGAAGTGCTGATGCTGGAACGAGAAGAAGAAGCTGCCAGGGTGGAAGCAGAGTTCATAGAAGATGCTGAAGAAATGCACGATCTGGTTGACGTAAAATCTACTTCAGAAAAGACCAGATTGGACTGAAAGATTCGTTCTTCCACTCCATATGTATTTGATTACGTCCCACTTCATGAGGAGTCCCAGAGAGGCCCAATTGCATCACATCCATCCGCTGAAGACAATTTACCCTTGCAACTCCGTGATGAAGTCAAGAATGAAAGGGCTGATGACAAATACTTCTCAACACCAAACTTACCAGATTTGGCAAGAAGAGAGGCAATGGCTGAATTCAGAACAGCAAATTCCATAGCAGAGGTACGCCCTCGGTCATATACCCGCCGACATACTTCCCCAGCCCGCATGCCACTTGCAGTTGAACCCATGGCACAGTACTTAGCACGACGAGATCTCGACACTTCTGGACTGTACCAGTTTGACGATAAACCTGAAAATTACCATGCATGGTACTCCACATTTACCAAAGCTATCGACGGAATCCAGCTCAGAGTAACCCAAAAGTTGGATCTTATGGCGAAATGGCTGGGAAAAGAATCATGCGAACAGGTGAGACGCATACGTTCAGTGTACATCAACAAACCCGAGCTAGCCTTAAGCAAAGCATGGGAGAGACTTCGGGAGGGCTATGCGGCCCCCGAAATTATTGAAGCGGCGCTATACCGATGTCTGGAAATTTTTCCTAAGGTGTCAGCCAAGGACCACATTAAGTTAAGGGAGCTCGGAGATTTACTCATGGAGATTCAAGGCGCCAAAGAAGATGGCTCCTCAACTGGTCTAGTATACCTAGATACTCCATCCGGGATCAGACAAATCGTGGACAAACTTCCATTTGGGCTGCAGGACAGGTGGGTGTCTGTTGCCTCAGAGTACAAAGAAGACCACAGTGGTCGATTTCCTCCCTTCGAGTATTTCACTAGGTTTGTGTGCAGGGAGGTGAAGAAGCAAAACGACCCTAGCCTCATGGGTCCAGGAAGCAGTACAGTTTACACCAAGCCAGATAAATCCTCTTTGAATAATTTCAACATTAATAAACCCGTCTCAGTGCTTAAGACTGAAGTCTTTACAACTAACCACGACCCTAGCAAGAACTGTCCATTGAATAACAAACCCCACCCCTCAGAAAATGCAGAACGTTTAGGGAAAAGCCCCTTGAAGAGAGGATGGCCCTTCTCAAGGAGAAAAAAATATGTTTTAAATGCTGTTCCTCGACCTCTCACTTTGCTAGAGAGTGTACGATCGCTGTGAAGTGTCCGGAATGTGATAGCACTAATCACGATGGGGCCATGCATCCCGGCCCGTTACCGCAAACCAACAATGCTCCTTCACCCCCACAACAGGACGGCGGGGAGGGAGAGGCTCACTCCAGGACAACAATTGTCAGCTCGAGCTGTACAGAAGTTTGCGGTCAAGCTCAGTCAAGCCGTTCTTGTTCAAAGATCTGCCTCACTAAGGCGTACCCTAAAGGAGCCAAAGACAAGGCCATCAAAGCCTATGTAATTTTGGATGATCAGAGCAATCGCTCACTAGTCAGACCAGAGTTCTTTAACTTGTTCAACATTGAGAGTGAGCAGCTCCCATACTACCTTAGAACTTGCTCAGGCAATGTGGAAACTCATGGAAGGAAGGCAGAAGGCTTCCAGCTCGAGTCCCTGGATGGTAAAGTTGTCATCTGTCTCCCTCCACTCTTAGGATGCAATGAAATTTTGAATAACCGCACTGAGATCCCGACGCCAAGTGCAGTGCTACACCAGCCACATCTCCACCATATCGCCAAACACATCCCAGAACTGGATCCAACAGCAGAAATACTCCTGCTATTAGGAAGAGATGTTATCTGTGTGCACAAGGTTAGGCAGCAGGTCAATGGACCACACGACGCCCCCTTTGCGCAATGCCTGGATCTGGGCTGGGTGGTGATAGGAGAGGTGTGCCCTGGCAATGTACACAAACTGACAGCACACTCAAGACCAATGTTCTAGAGAGTGGCCGCCAGTCAATTTTTCAACCCCGCACAAGTGTCATGTGTATTAAGGAAGCACGACAAGGCTTTAACAAACATAAAGTAACTGACGAGACGCTGGGTCAGTGAGTCTTCGCTCAAACTGAGCATGATAATAAACTTGCTCAATCAGCTCAAGACGCCATTTTCTTAAAAATAAAGGACACCAAGGTCTTCAGAGATGAAGCAAATAATGGGGTCGCCCCACTGCCTTTTAGAGAACCACACCAGTGCTTGCCAAACAACAAAGAGCAGGCAGTCAAGCGGTTCACGCCCTTGCAAAAAACCCTGAAAAGGAAACCTGAGATGCAGCAACGCACCCGATTGACCCACAAGGTACTGTGCACACTAATGGCAGAGGTCACAGCCATTATAAATGCACGACCACTCCTACCCGTGTCTTCTGACCCAGAAAACCCCTTCATACTCTCGCCATCAATGCTTCTTACGCAGGAGGCAGGAGCTCCCCCTCCACCAGGGGACTTCTCTGATAAGGATTTGTACTTAAAGCAATGGAGACAGGTCCAGGCTCTGGCAAATCGGTTCTGGTCTCGCTACATTCCCTAGCAGGGACGGACATGTCAGGAGGGTTGAGTTGAAAACTACTGACCAAGGTGATGTGAAAATATACCGAAGGCCAGTTACAGAAGTCATTCTACTTCTACCTAAGGACTGATTTAGAGACTGAAGTTTGTATTATGTTCATTGTGACCTTACAAAGGTCACAAGCAGGGAGTGTGTTGCCTTTATGGCAGTTATTTAGTTTATAATATTTTCACTTTGTAATTCATTTGTTAGCATTCTAGTTAAAGTTAGGATTGTTTAAAGTAAATTCATTGTCTGTGATATATCGCAGCATGTGATGATGTCACATCCGGTTTCGCCGCGTCCTGTGGGAAAATACCGGTTTGGAGAAACGGGAAGGTGGGGGTCGAGACATGTGCGAATCCAGCGTAGCAAAGTTTTCTTTCTACGCACCAGAAACATTGTGAAAGCAACGCTTTTTCACCATACGTTAATGTGGAAGAGTGAACAGTAAATGGTTAATCTTACTGTGATCCTGTCGTCACTGACAAAGGTTTAACTCGGTGTTTAGTTCAGCGTTCTGTTACACCCGAGCGAGAACACTACAATGTCTATAAAGTAACACTAGGCACATGAGTATCTGTACATAAAGAGATGTTGACTGGAAATGATAAAGTAGTGGTGGTGGGGTGTGTGGACGACTGGACTACATTCAGGTTTGGCATAATGGGTGGCAAGCTATAATCTGGACAAGTGCTAGATAATGATGATTAGCAACAGGAGAAGGACTATTCATGTAATTGATGTTCCATGGTAGTATCTTCATCAAAATGTTTAGGAACATCTATTGACCAAAATCCTAATTGGATCAGTCAAGTAAAAGCAGCAACTATGAGAACTGATCAGAAGTGAGATATTTTCTGATACATTCTCCAGCTCAAGACTTAAATCAGGAGTGTGATGGAATACTGACCAATTGTCTGGATGTGAGCAGCTCCAATTACACTCCAGAATCTCAACACTATCCACAATAATGTATCTTGTTTGACTGGTATCGCATCATGGATGGTAAACATTCACTCACTGCTGGTGCAATTTGATTGCGGTCACTCTTTTCTCATGAGGAAAAAAAAGTTATGGGGACAGCTACTAGTGGTTTTTAAAAGGATGAAAAGTTTTGTTAAAATGGATACAGGGAGCATACAGCATAGAAACAGAGCTTTCTATGACCATACTCGACCGTATTGACCACAGCATCATCACTGTTAGTCCCAGTTTTCAATGTTCAGCCCATAACCCTCCAAGACCTATACTCGTGAAAATGTGCATAAATGAGCTGTGAACATTCAATTGAAATCACTTTACCAAAAAAAACACTACCCACGTATCTCTTCCCCCCTCCCACCTCCCCAGAATGATAAGATAAATGCAACCTCACAACCTCCTTGTGGTCTTGCACCTATTGGTGGGTCTGTGCTGAACCTTCTCTGCAACTGTAACACTTTATTCTGCAGTCTGTTATTGTTTTCCCTTGTGCTAACCTCAATGCACCATTGTAATGAAATGATCTGTATGGATGACATGCAAAACAAAGTTTTTTCACTGTACCTTGCTACATGTGACAATAATAAAAATTTACCAATTCACCAGTGTGAAAACTGCTACCACAAGGAATGTCAAAGTGATAGTATAAATGTATTTAAGATGTGGATGAACAAAAATGTGAGGGAGAAGAAAATAAAAGATTATATGGACAGTTTTAGATGCAGAAAAGTTGGAGGACGTTTAAGTGCATGAATATCAGCGAGCAGTAGCTCAAGATAAATGGACTAAGAAAACCTATTTAAACCTATTATCAGTTACAAGATTCAAAGCAGCAATTTACTGAGGCTCCTTAGCCAGACCTCCCAAAGCTGTGATCTCTACCACCTACAAGTAACAATATCTGAAAACCATAACCAGCACACTTGCTTTGGAGTTGTATGCAACCTCAACTTGAAACACATTGCTATCCTTTCATTTAGGATGGTGGAGTGGAGATACGTCCCTACCAAAGAAGGTATAAGGTGCTCCTTCCTTCTGCTCGCCTACAGGCCTCCTTTGGGCAAGGTGTAGCACCTGCTTGGCTTCCCCCACCCCATACACACACACACACACACCCCCTCATCAGGATCACATGAAGCCATGGGAGCAGGCAGTGGATGGCCCTATGAGCAGCTGGTTATTATTACAAGTCCTGGTTATGCAACCACTAATAATAGGCAGACAATCTCTGAAGAGAATTGGTAATGGCTGGGGCCACCTGTCTTGTAAGGCACTGCCCGGATGAATGGCAAACCACTTCTGTATAAAAATTTGCCAAGACCAATCATGGTTAAAGACCAAGATCGCCTATGTCATACAACACGGCACATAATGATGATGGTGACCTTTTCATTGTCAGGTCAAAAAGGTGGGATTCCTTACTGCACTGCATGACATGGATGACAAAGTTCAAGCAGGTGATGGACTGTCAATTTCTCCAGACTATTTTGCTATAAGCAATGAACTTCGAGCATGTCGGGAACCCCCACAAACCCATAACAGATTTTAAAAAGGTGAGCATTTGCATGGAAGGTCTAATAAAATATCAATATGCTAATTTAACTGTGTTCCAGGTGCATTTTATGGACCAAATGATTATTATTACAATTAACATGTATTGGTTTATCATGCACATTATTATTAATTGGAAAACAAAATAAAACCTATTATTTACCATACTGTTCACATTTTTATATTAATAACATAATACATCTTGACTAATTTGGCTAATATGTATAATCAGTGACTGATACACTAGGTTTATTACAGAATTGAACATTCTTAATGAATCAGAAGGACATCACTGTAAAATCTGATGCCACATTCATTGTCAGCATGACACAGAAACAGTATAAAACATATCCGCATTATGCAAAGTATTGGGATGATGTTGGAAAGATTATATTTTTCCATTCTTTTGTTGGCTTGAGAAGGTAATGGTGAGATTTTATATTGAGTTCTTTTGGGATTTATGTTCTACAGTAGTATTAAGTAAGAAGTAGCAGGATATTAACCTAGCAGCAACGGAAAAAAAGCTTAAATGTATCTAAGTCCGGGTAGTGTACGATTTGGAATCTGGGCAGATATTGAACAAGCAAGATACGTTTCATATTGATACAAATAACGCGGCATCATTTTTCTTTGCTTTCATAGCAGAAGTTCTGAATATGGACTTTACCGGAATCCATGACCCCACAATTGAAGTGAAAAGCAGGTATTTTCTACCACAATGTCAACCAATTACTAACCACTTGGACATCTTGCTGCAAATAAATGAGCATCTGGAGGAACTCAGTGGGTCAGGCAACATCTGGTAATTGGTAATTAGTTTATTAATGTCACATGTACTGAGATACAGTGCAAAGCTTTGTTTACATGCCATCTAGACAGATCCTTCACTTAAATCTTCAAAATACCCAAACACAATTTGCAGATGATTCTGAGAATACAAGATCTTACATGAAAAAGTTAAAAAGTTTTACATAGAAACATATCATATTATAGTTGATCAGTAATGCGTTTGGTGTTATTACTGATTTTATGGTGATAAAATAGTGAATAATTGATTTGCAGTGCATGCAAGACCCACATTATGGGGGATAGGTGGTGTTTTAATTCCTAGAAATTGGTCTGCATCATGATTTTCAGTAACTTGAAACCAGCTCATCTGTGCATGTATCAAGAAATGCAAATTGATAAAAAAATATTTTGTTACTTAACTTTTCTGAGAGCAAATTTTATTTCTGCATCTCAAACTTTTGGGTAGTGATTTGTGAATTCTGTAAGGGGTAAATTTCCAAAGATGAATGCCTGCAATGCATGTGTCACTTGTACTGTTTGAAGACAATTTATTGGGTATCACAGACATCAAGATAACTTGGAACACAACTTGTCTGAAGAATAAACCTTGTGAGTTACATAATTCACAAATTTATAAGATCTTGAGCCAGAGCTATTTTTTGCAAAACTGCTACAAAGTTTTATATAAAGTAGCCTTCTATCATCTCATCTTATTTCAAATATATACGTCATTCTTAGATTTATCCTTACCCTGCCAACTACAAGCCGTGAAGGAGGGTATATTAACAGAACTGAAAAAAAGTGCACACCAAAGGTCTGAATATCTTATCTTTTATGACAATTGATTCATAATTGGTGTAATAAAATTGACTGAAGATATTACACAGGATTTTTCCTCATCCAAATTAATAATGCAAATATGCATCAGCAAATCATTTGGCAGCAACTTGATGCATAAAATCATACAAACCCAGTCAAGAGGTTTAGTTGTTGTTCAGGCTAAACATCAGAATGGGGAAGGAACTCCATCTAAATGACTTTGTTTGTGGAATGATTGATGGTGCCAGATGGGGTAGTTTGAGATTCTCAGAGATTGCTGATCTCCTAGCATCTTCACACACAACAGTCTCTGAAGCTTACAGAAAGTGGTGTGACAAATAATGCCTCCTTAATGAGAGAAGTTAGAGGAGAATGGCCAGACTGGCTCAATCTGACAGGCAATATATATATAGATAGATATTAATTTAAGGTGACACATTTTTAGTATTCCAGGAAAGATTTTAAAAAATGCATTGAGATTTACAAGAGTGAGGTTGGGAAGAATTTAAAACAACAAACCTCAATGATTAGCTGATTGGGAGATGTTTGCTGACATATCTGTTGGAAGTCTTTGAGAAGGTTAAACAAAAAGAAGAGTAAGTAGTAAGTAGTGTTTGCTTAGATTTTTAGAAGGCCTTTAACAAAGTGCCACATGTGAAGCTTCTAAACAGGATAGGAGCAAATGGTATTACAAGAAAGATATTAGCATGGGTAGAAGATTGGCAAACTGCCAAGAGGCAAAGAGTGGGAATGAAGGGGGTCTTTTCTGGTTAGCTGGTCTGATCAATGGTGTTTTGCAGGGGCAGGCGCTGGGTCCACTATTTTTGTACTTTTAGTATGTTAATGACCTAGATGACTGAATGGTCTTTGTGGCCAAATTTATGGATGATAGCTGGAGGGGAAGATGGTGTTGATGAAGCAGCGAGTTGACAGAAGGACCTGAATGCATTGGAAGAATGGGCAAAAAAGTGGCTGATAGAATATTGTGTAGGTAAGTGTATGGTCATGCAAAGAGTAGATGGAATAAAGATGTAAACTACTTTCTAAAGAGGAAGGAATTCAGAAATTGGAGATGCAAAGAGAATTGGGCATCCTAATGCAGAATTCCTTAATAGTTAACTTGCAGGTTGAATTGGCAGTAACAAAAGCAAAATGCAATGTGGTATTAATTTCAAGAGGACTAGCGTATAACAAAGATGTAATGTTATGGCTTTATAAGGTGTTGCTCAGACCACATTTGGAATATTGTGAACAGTTTGGTCCCATATTTAAATAAGGATATTCTGACATTGAAGAAGATCTAGTGGAGACCAGGGATGAAACAATTAACCTGTGAGGAGCTTTTGATGGATCTGGGTTCAGTACTCGCTGGAACTTAGAAAGATGGGGGGGGGGGGAGGGTGGGGGAGATTACTGAAACCTACTAAATATTGAAAGACCAGATTAGAGTGAATGTGCAGAGGATGTTTCCCAAAGAGCACAGTTTTCAGTCAGAAGGACAATCCTTTAGAACCGAGATGAGGAGGCATTTATTTAGCCAGGGAGAAGTGAATCTGTGGAATTCAGTGCCACAGATGGCTGTGGAAAAATAGTCACTGGATATATTTAAAGTGGAGGATTAATAGTAAGACTGTCAAAGGTTACAGAGAGAAGGCAGGAAAATGGCTTTGAGAGGGAATAATAAATTATCCACGATTAAGTGGTTAAACAGACTTGGCGGGCCAAATGGCCTAATTCTGCTCTTGTGTCTTATGATCTTATGGAGATTTACTACCTTTTTTGAAATTGCTGGAATCACTAGTTGTGTTCTTAGATTTGTGCTCGAGGTTATTGATATGATCTGTGTTTTTACTGTGTTGATTTTCCGTGGTTTCAGGTACAATATAAAGTGTGCATTTGGAAGTAAATCTCAGGCTTCTAAGTTAATTTACTTTAGGAAATGATGTGCAAATAGAACGATTGCAATGAAATACACCAATGGACAGTAATAGCCATTTATTATACCTATTTAATGGCCATTTTTTAAATCTTGTTGTTGCAGGGGTGTTGTGATAGCATGCCTGTTAAAATCCCCATAACCATGACACCTGCATTGCTCATTGTCTATCTCATTAGTAGCTACTGCCTTGCCAGAAAGGAAGCCATAAATAATTGCCTGAAAAAAAAAAATTGGAAGGATATCTATTAATGTTGCCCATTTTTAAACAAACTTTGTAAAGGGAGTACATGGACAGACAGAAGGTCCAGATCTTGGTCAAAGACAAAGGTTTTAAGGAGAGATGTTGAAAAGCAGAGAGGTTTATGGAGGTAATTACAGATTTTGCGTCCTTGACATCTGAAGTCACAACAGTCAAAGATGCAGCAATTCAAATCTGTGCGTTGGCTTGAATGAGAGAACTGTTGATATCAAGCAGGACTGTAAAGCTGGACAGCATTAGAAATGCATGAAGCCTTGGGGGGATTTGAAACTAAAGATTAGAATTTTAAAATAAAAATTGCTTAACAGTGCAGATCAAAATTTGTAAGTGTGATGGGTGAATGGAGTGTGGTGTAAGTTAGGATACTCATGGCAGGATGCTGAAAGAAGCTTATAGAGGGCAGGAAGTTGAAGGGCAGCAAAGAATTTGTCGTTATAACCAAGCTTATAAGCAATAGCAAGGTTGTCCAATGCAGAAGAAATGAGGTAGGGATGGAACCGAGCAATTTTGTTAAAATAGGCAAATACTGTGAAGATGCAGTCACCTGATGAAATATCAAACCTAGACTGCAAGCAGGTAGGTTTAGCTTCAGGTGGTTGCCTTGGAGAGGGAAGGAGTTAATAACTTGGAAACCAAATTTGTTTTGGGGACAGAAGACAATGTCTTCAGTTTTGTCAAAACTTAGTTGGAAAACACAGTAACTCATCCAAACTGGATACTTGACAAACAGTCTGACAATAGAGATGTAGTGGATGAGCTGAGAAGAGTAGTGTGAACTGGAGTCATACATCATCACAGTACACCTGGAAAAGGTGTTTTTGAATGGTATAGTCAAGAGTCAACACATGGATAAGGACCAACATTATTTCAGTGAATCTTAAGAAACTACTGTGAAGATGCTACTGGACTGGGAGAAAAAGTCATTACAGTAAGACTGAAAATAACTTTTGCTTTTGTGTTATAGTTAAACCATATCCATAGACAAGTCCAGTAAGAAAAAGATCCTCGTTGTTAAACAGCATGAAGTCACTACAACAGTACAGGAGGGCAGATTGGTAAGTCAGAGTGGGAATGGGTCTGCAGACTGAACTGGGGTGATTCACAAAGTGATCACACAATCTCTGTTTGGCTCCCCCAAGAAGAGGAAGGCACAGTGCAAACACCAATGCACTGCACTAGATTAGAAGTGCAAATGAATTGCTGCTTCATCTGGAAAGACTATTTAAGTACCTAGATGGTGGGGAGGGAAGAAATGACAGGGCAAATGTTGCATTACCTGCTGTCACAAGGGAAAATGATTTAAAATCTGGATGGAAGGAGACAGGAATGGAAGAGTTGACTGGAGACTCATGGAAGGAATGGTCCTGCAAAATTTTAAAAAGGGAAGATGTGTCTGGTGGTGGAACCTCATTGAAAATGGCAGAAATTGGGGAGAATGATCTGTTGAATGCATAGGCTTGCAGAGTGGAACCCAAGCACCAGGAAACTCTGTTCTTGGAAATAAGGTTCACTTGTGTCTGAGAGACCTGTTTACCCAAAAAGTGACAAGACTGTGGAACCATGTTAATTAGTTGTGGAAAATAGCTTTAATGCATTTAAAGGAAAATTAAACATTTGCATTTATTAGTCTTTAAAATTCCTTCCAGTAGACAGGAACCAAAGCTCCTTACAGTTAACTCAGTTTAAAGTGTGGCAATTGTAATGCTGGAAATAAAACAGTCAACTTCGATACTGTAAGCTACCATATACTGTCAGACGATAATTACTAGATCTACTTTAGCAATGCTAAGAAATAATAATGGCCAGATGCTTAAGTAGAAGATCGACCACAGAGCATGAGTGAAAGGTGAATGGCCTACTTTGCTTCACCTTTTTGTCTTTGAAGGCATTGGGGAATCCCCTTCTTTTATGTGAAGCACTTCATAGAATATTTTGAGTACACACAAGAGGGAAGACAGGATCTGATCTTTCTTATTGGGAGCACATTCAACAACACAACTCTCCGTTTGTATAAACACAAGAGATTCTGCTGATGATAGAAATGCAAAGCAATGCACAGAAAATGCTGAAGGTACTCAGCAGGTCAGGCAGCATCAACGTAAGTAGGTAAACTGTCCACGTTTTGGGCCGAACCCCTGTCAGGACTGGAAAGGAAAGGGGAAGGGAATGAGTGCAAGCTAGAATGTGATAGGTGAAGATAGGATGGGGAAATTTTCTCACGCCCCCTTCCCTCTTCTTCAATTCCTTATTCTGGCCCTCCTCTTACCTCTTTTCCTCACCTGCCTTTCACTTCTCCTTCCCTTTCTCTCATCGCCTACTCTTTTCCTTTCACCTGTCAAATCTCCTACACTCAGGAGAGCGTAGAAGTGTACAGCACAGGAACAGGCCATTTGGCCCATAATGCTGTGTCAAACCAATTAGATTAGTGACCAAATGGTCAATTAAACCAATACTCCCTGCCTACACAATGTCCATATCCTTCATTGTCCTCACATTTATGTGCTTATGTAAATGTCCCTTAAACGTCCCCAATATATCAACCTCCACCACCATCCCTGGCATCTACGGCTCTATGTAAAAAAAAAACGTCTCGTAAATAAATCTCCTTTGAAATCACCCCCTCACCCTAAATACATGACCTTTAGCATTAGGCATCTCCACCCTGGGGGGAAAATTTCCCCTTATCCAGCACTTTACCTTTTCCACTTATCACCTTCTAGTTTCTTCCTTCATCCCCCTCCTCACGCACCTGGATGACCTATCACCTTCCTTGTACCCCTTCTTTTCTGGTCCTGACCCAATATGTCGACTGTCCGGAGATGCTGTTTGACTTGCTGAATTCCTCCAGCATTTTGTGTTTGTTGCTCTCAGTTTGTTTTGTAGTTTTCACTTAGGATATTTATTACGAAAGTGTGGCACATCTGTAAAAGAGAGTAAACAGTCGAGGTTTCAGATCGAGAAACTTCTTCAGGACTGGAAAGGAAATGGACTTCTACCTGGCCTGCTGAGTTCCTCCAGCATTTTTGAGTGTGTTGCTTTGGATCTCCGTCATCTGCAGCTTTCTCGTTATTTGTGACTCTACTATAAAGTGTGGATTTAACCACATAACCTTTTGACTCAGAGAACTAAGCCGGGATGGAAGGTTGATAGATACATAAAGCAAAATAAAAGAACGCTGATAAAGTTAAACGAAGACTGGTTTGCCTCTGAAACTTGGGTCCAATGCATAGATGGGAAGCGCCATCAATGTAACAATCCGCTGTTTCTCCACGGCTGCCGAGGCAGAGCAGGGCGCATGCGCGACCGTCTCGCCGGGTTGCTAGGTGGCGACAGTTCAGCGTGAGACGCGGGTATTTTTCTGGTCACATTTGGTAACCGTTTATAACAGGAACACAAGTATGGCGGATCCCAGGACAAGGCAGATCAAAATCAAAACCGGTGTGGTGAAGCGGTAAGTTGAAACGTTACTAAGGCTGTAGGAGTTGTGTGGTGGGCTGGGGAGGCGAACCGGGGCCTGTTCGCTTTCGGGCTGCAGTAACTGGAGCCTGAGGCCTGGGACGCAAGTTGCTGATTCACGCCTGCTGCCGTTTGTTTAGAGTGAAATTTTATTAGTGCTTCTTTACTGAAAGAGACAATGTGGGTCCCTACCTGGTTGGCCGGGATTTGTTGAGTTCTCCATGTTTGGAATGCAACTAAAATGAATGGAACACATTGTACTGACGTTGGTGCAGGCAATGCACCCAGTATTCCATCTTCCAACTAATTTCAAAAGTCATGTTTTTTTAGTGTTCATCAAAAATATAGTTCGATTCAAGCATTTAAACCAAAGTAAGAAAGACTTGCCCTTTATATGAACCCTCTAAATCCTATTTGGCCACTGAAAGCATTTTTATATTAAGTAGGTAATTTTAAAAATGATGATCATTGTTTATTATGTTTGTGTAATAAACTCCCAGCAATTCGAATGTCACTGTGAACTGATAATTTATTTCAGTGATATATATCCCAGAACACTGTTCTTACAAAGTAATGGGGTGGTTGTCAGTTTAATGCTCATTGAAGATCAGCTTTATTCATAATATACATCTATATACATTTACACGTATTAGGAATTTGCTGCGGTGTGTCGGCATGACATGCAACATAAAACAACAAACAATTATAAGAGTAAAGAATTATATAAAAGTAAACTTGGAGGTTAAAATATTGCTATGGAATAAAATTTGCAGAGGTGCATCATGTACTTATAATGGAAACAGCAGTATACATCTGATTGTCTAACAATGTGGCTCCCTCCTTCACTGAAGTTTCAGCCTGAAGATTTGTACTTGAGTTTGTTAACTAGAGCATGAACCTACAAGCTTCTTACTTTGGGGTGATAATTAAAATCAAAAAATAGCTTTGGCTTTTTTTTGTGTAGTTTTAGTGCAGACGTACTTTACATCAACTAGCCTTTTATTTAATATATTTTGGGCCCTTTGAAGTGTATTTTGACATATTTGAAGGTGTGTTTAGGATTAATCTTTTTTGCTTTTTCTTCAACTATTGCTATTATTCCTTGCCATTTGCCTCATTTTGAGGAAAAGTCTTTTCTTTTTAAATTAAGATTAAGTCTTTTATTGTTTTTGAATATGCCCAAACTGATTGTGGAGTTGAAGCTGACCAGTTTATTATTTATTGTATTGCCTGCACTGTTTTGTGCAGTTTATGCAGTCCTGGGTAGGTCTGTAGTCTAGTTGTTTATGTTTTTTACATAGTTTAGTCTAGTTTTTGTTCTGTGTCATGTAACATCATGATCTTGGAAAAAAGTCTCATTTTTACTATGTACTGTACATAGCAGTTATGGTCAAAATGACAATAAAAGTGACGACTTGAGAAAACTACATTGTTTCAGCACATAGCCTGAAGATTTAAATTTAGTTAAATGTATCTTTTAGTTAGCAATAGTCTTGAATGTTCTTGGGAATCTTGGCTCTTGAGACAGGCAAATGCATCAAGCCTGAAATGCGACACATGATGGCAAATAAAGTGGAATAAATGTAAACTGCAAACCTAGAAATTTCTTTAAAAATTAGAAAATGACAGTAAATATTAAGGCCACTTCTGAGAGGAAGAATTGGTGTGTCATCTTTGAGTGTTTCATAAACTATCCCTTGATTATTGAGCCCATTCCTCCTTGCAACCATATGGAATGAGTCTCATACAATAATGAGATGGATCCTACACCCCTCTTGAGTCTACACCGACCATTAAATGCCTTTTTACATATCTGTGCTAACCCCATTTTGTACTCTACATTTTCATCAACTCTCCCTAGATTATACCACTCCAACACACTGGGGGAATTTACACAGGCCGATACCCAACCCAAATTAAACCAACAGTTTGACCGGCCACTTCTGACTTCATAATTTTGTTGGACTCGGATTCAGTTTATTTGCTCAATTGTATCATGCCTTTCTTATCTATGATTTCACTTTTGCACATATCCTTGTTTACTTTCTCTAGTTCAGCTCTGTGTCATCCATTGTCATAGTACATGTCAAGTGCCATTCACTAAAGTAACTAAATTAGCCTTTCCACTAACTTTTGTGCAAGACCTCAGTTTTAAAATTTGCTTTCTTCTTTTCAGTTGTCTTTCCTCCAATCTGTAATCTGTGTTACCTCAGTTTTATAATCTTCAAGGATATTTGGACTATAATTCCAGCCAGTTAGTTATCAAATAATTTAATCCCACTGTTACTGGTTTTTGTGCCTCCAGCTACAAAATCCACAAGATCTACATTTCTCTTTTTTTAAACATATTTGCCTTTCTCTTTCTTTTCCTCTTTTAAGACTTCTTGACAATAGTCTTGTAGCACTTTTGGAAGTTTTGACCATGTTAGATGTGCTGTTTGAAATGGTTTTTAATATTGCCTAGCCGCAAGTGTGTAAATCAATAAAAATGGAAAATAATTGGTATAGGTATGAGGAATTTTATAGGATATAAAATACAATGTTGGTGTGGATTGAGGAAAAAAAAATGAACCCAAAGGATATCTGTATTTATATATAAAAAGAATGTTACTTCATAGAGCTGTCGTTTCCTTATGTAATTTCTGGTTTCTTTGGTCAATTACGGTCATACTATGAACTGCAGTTCTTGTCACTGAGAGCTATCTACACAGTGTTTATTTGTCATGATTTTAATCAGGTTCCCTTACAACTTCCTCTTTTCCCACCAGACCACCTAGGACATTTATCCAAGTTGGGTCTTTTATCCCTGGAATCATTCAACTATTTATCTGTAAGACTCCAAGATTTTGTTTAAGGTGTGCCTCATAGAACTGGAAGCTATTAATATTCCCAATTGATGAAACCAGTGTTGTATAGTCACCATGACTTCAAAGATCAAAATAAATTATCAGAGTGCATAGTTTGTTACCATATACTACCTTGAGATTTATTTTCTTGTGGTACATTTACTAGGATGTTACCTGGGTTTCAGCACTTAAGTTACAGAGAAAGGTTGAACAAGTTAGGTCTCTATTCATTGGAGCGTAGAAGGTTGAGGGGGGATTTGATCGAGGTATTTAAAATTTTGAGAGGGATAGATAGAGTTGACGTGAATAGGCTGTTTCCATTGAGGGTAGGGGAGATTCAAACGAGAGGACATGATTTGAGAATTAGGGGGCAGAAGTTTAAGGGAAACACGAGGGGGTATTTCTTTACTCAGAGAGTGATAGCTGTGTGGAATGAGCTTCCTGTAGAAGTAGTAGAGGCCAGTTCAGTTGTGTCATTTAAGGTAAAATTGGATAGGTATATGGACAAGAAAGGAGTGGAGGGTTATGGGCTGAGTTCGGGTAGGTGGGACTAGGTGAGATTAAGAGTTTGGCACGGACTAGGAGGGCCGAGATGGCCTGTTTCCGTGCTGTGATTGTTATATGGTACATCTTTGCTTCTATTTATAAAGCCCAGAATATCAATTTAAACTTTTTTTTTTCTTGCTCTATTTTCAATTTGCATTCATAAACACAGATGTATCCCAATCAGTTTTTAGAATTTGACCTCAGATTTATATTCATACTGAAGTGTGGATTTTGCACAATTGTGTATACACCCTATCCTTGTTATATGCATCTTCAGACAATGTGCATTCACAGTTATGCGAGGAATCTATTTCTACTGTCTCCTTATATGCATCCAAAACTCAGTTATGCGAAGAGCACTGCTTTCCCGCCAATACAAGTCACGTGCGATGCCTCACAGTCTCACTGTTGGGATGAGAAACACCACTTTCCCACCAATACAAGTCAGGTGCGTGCACCTCACAATCTCACTCCTGGCAGTCTTGCATTTGTTTTGGCAAGGTGTGGATGTGCGATCTTGCACTCTTAAACTTTTGTTGGCTTTTCCTACGGTGCAGTGATTTTGTGCTTGAAATATTTAACTATGCCTCCTCATCCGATGTCATGTCCTGGGCTGGCAGAGAAGTGCTTTAACACTTGAAAAAAGTTGGAAATTATAAACAGCGTGCAATCAGGTGAAGATAACACAGCTCTGGGACGCTACTGCCTGGAACAGGATCTTGCCTTTAAAGTTCTTTTGTTGCTTGACAATGCGCCAGCCCATCCTAAACATTTGGACAGCATTCATCCTAACATAACAGTGCGTTTCCTGCCGCCTAACACAACATCGCTGATTCAACCACTCCACCAAGGTGTGATCCACATTCAAGGTGTATTTTTTTTTATGGCGAACTATCTCACAGATGCTGCAAGCAACAGACGATTTTGAAAATCCCGGGAGTTTACCAACGGTGAGGGAATGGTGGAAGTTGGAACACTTGGCACAAATGGCGATGGACATGGACCCAAGTTTAGAATGGAGTCAGCATTTCCGTCGTTCTCTGCCGTCAACCCTTCTTCCCTACAAGCAAATTTATGCTGAAAAACAAACTGCTGCCAAGCAAACAACCCTCACCACTTTCTTCAAACTGGTGTCATCTCCTGCTGCCGTTCTGTGAGTTTTCCTTCACCCCTTGCTGTGCTCGATGTCTATCTTATCCATGTAAAGCTGCCCGACACCACAACAACCACTCATCTCCCGGAGCAAACACACCTGCCACTGCTGGTGAGTACTTTTCACCCTAGTATGTTAACTTTCTATGATTTATTACATTGAATATTACCTTTAATTGATGAAATATCAAAGGAATGTTGCCTTGTGGTACTGCTTTTGTGTCGTATTGGTATGAAAATGTGAATAACTTACAGATAAAACATTTAGGAAGCCCTCTGGAACGCATCCCTATTTTCTCCATTTAAATAATTATTCACTTTATGCGTTTTTCACATTATGCGTGGACTGTGAGGAACATATCCCCCGCATATAATGAGGATAGGGTGTAGTTCCATTTGTCGTGTCCACAAATTCTACTTGGATGGTTAAATTTCTGGGGAAAAATGCTTTAATGTCCCCACAATTCAGTAGTCCTCCATGTTTTATTTCATCGACAAATTTTGAAAAAGTCTTCTCCACCAAGTTGATGTTATTAATTAAAACAGTGGTGATGGTATTGATGGTTGGCAAACACCTTTGCACATTCTAATTCAAAAATCTAGCTCACTTGACTGTTTTGTTTCACTTGGCCAATTTTCTATCCATGCTACTTTTGCCCCTTTTCTTCCATCAGCTAGAATCTTGATGAGAATCTTCATGTGCATTTTGCTTCTCTTGAGAGGAATAACCAGATTGAAAAGCTTGAGCATATAGACAATAAGAAAGAGGATGTGCTGTAGGTTTTGGAAAGCATCAAGTTGGATAAGTCTCCGGGACCGGACGAGATGTACCCCAGGCTACTGTGGGAGGCGAGGGGGGAGATTGCTGAGCCTCTGGCAATGATCTTTGCATCATCAATGGGGACAGGAGAGATTCCAGAGGATTGGAGGGTTGCAGATGTTGTTCCCTTATTCGAGAAAGAGAGTAGAATTAGCCCAAGAAATTGTAGACCAGTGAGTCTTACTTCAGTGGTTGATAAGTTGATGGAAAAGATACTGAGAGGCAGGGTTTATGAACATAGTCAGCATGGCTTTGGCAAAGGCAGGTCGTGCCTTACGAGCATGATTGAATTTTTTGAGGATGTGACTAAACATATCGATGAAGGTAGAGCAGTAGATGTAGTGTATATGGATTTCAGCAAGGCATTTGATAAGGTACTCCATGCAAGGCTTATTGAGAAAGTAAGGAGGCATGGGATCCAAGGGGACATTGCTTTGTGGATCCAAATTGGCTTGCCCTCAGAAGGCAAAGAGTGGTTGTAGACGGGTCATATTCTGCATGGAGGTCGGTGACCAGTGGTGTGCCTCAGGGATCTGTTCTGGGACCCCATCTCTTTATGATTTTTATAAATGACCTGGATGAGGAAGTGGAGGGATGAGTTAGTAAATTTGCTGATGACACAAAGGTTGGCGGTGTTGTGGGTAGTGTTGAAGGCTGTCAGAGGTTACAACGTGGCATCAATGGGATGCAAAACTGGGCTGAGAAGTGGCAGATGGAGTTGTTATGAGTGATGAACAGACCTGATGGACAATGGGGTGCAGAGTTAACCATTTCCAACCCCCCTCCTGAGAACTATGAACTATTGCTGTTGCTATGCTGTTCATGTGAGAGAGAGATAAAGCCCAGGCAATAACATCTGCTACAGATAAGAGGGGGAGAGAGACTGTTGATTTACTGCATTATGACTCTTCCTGGATTATTTACCTTTCACTACAAGGACTTTACTTCGCTCATTAACATTCCTCAGGAGATGGCAGGAGTGGCCTGATTTGATGGACATGGTCATTCAGAGTTGATGGATAGCTGAGACCCAGTGAGTGGGGATAAAAGACAGGTCTGGAGAGACACCCTTCAGACACACCAGTGGACACTGACTGAGCGTTGGGAACCCACAGAAAGGTGGGGGCTTCGAAGACCGAACCAGGAAATCGGTCAGTAAAGCTCACAGTGTTATAGCAGGGCTGGTGGGGACTTGTGTGTGTCCTCGCTCATGCCAGAGTGATGAGTCCACCACAGAAGAACGGTCTAGCTAAAGACCAGAGGGGTCATAACTGAATGGCCACAACGATACGACGGATTAAGAAAGCCACCGAAGGTTTGCCTGCTGCAGCTGTGTTACCTCTTGCTCGCTCTTCCTCTCTCTCTCTCCAACGATTTCAATACAACAACCATAACTACTTCAGCATTTATGAACTGAACTCTATACTTTCCTATGACAATTCATTTACCCCTAGACATTGATAGAGCTTGTTTATTATTGATTATTATTATTCCTACACTTTTAGGTTTATTAGTGCTAACTTGTTTTATATGTATATTTGCATTTTTGATATTGTATTGTGTAGTTTACTAATAAACACCTTTAGTTTGGTACCACCAGACACCAACGGATTCTTCTTTCTCTGTTGGTCAAACACCCAGTTACGGGGTATGTAACAGAGTTCAACCCAGGTAAATGTGAGGTGGTTCATTTTGGTAAGTCAAGTACAATGGCAGAATATAATGGTAAGACTCTTGGCAATGTGGAGGATCAGAGGGATCTTGGGGTCAGAGTCCATAGGACACTCAAAACTGCTGTGCTGGTTGACTTTGTGGTTAAGAAAGCATATGGTGTGTTGGCCTTCATCAACTGTGGGTTTGAGTTCAAGAGACGAGAGGTAATGTTACAGCTGCACAGGACCCTGGTCAGACCCCGGTTGGAGTACTGTGCTCAGTTCTGGTCACCTAACTACAGGAAGGATGTGGAAACTATAGAAAGGGTGCAGAGGAGATTTACAAGGATGCTGCCTGGATTGGGGAGCATGCCATATGAGAATAGGTTGAGTGAACTTGGCCTTTTCTCCTTGGAGCAGCGGAGAATGAGAGGTGACCTGATGGAGGTGCATAAGATGATGAGAGGCATTGATCGTGTGGGTAGTCAGAGGCTTTTTCCCAGGACTGAAATAGCTAACACAAGAGGGCACAGTCTTAAGGTGCTTGGAAGGAGGTACAGAGGAGATGTCAGGGGTAAGTTTTTTTTATGCAGAGAGTGATGAGCACTTGGAATGGGCTGCCAATGACGGTGGTGGAGGCAGATACAATAGGGTCTTTTAAGAGACTCCTAGATAGGTACATGGAGCTTAGAAAAATAGAGGGCTATGGGTAACCCTAGGTAATTTCTAAATTACGTAAATGTTCAGCACAGCATTGTGGGCCAAAGGGCCTGTATTGTGCTGTAGGTTTTCTGTGTTTCTATGCAAACACCAGGGTATAGTTATCACAGGCAGTTGATCAAATTATTTTGTGGTTACAATAAACTCCTGGAATACAGTACATGCTAGTGTGCAACTAGAATGTTCTGTTACTGGAATATAGTGGTATCTACGTTGCTATTTCATTGGGCAAATTATTTGGATATTGATGCACCATCAATAACTCTGAGACGTGAGTTAAGGTAGGCTTTTATTGGCTGGAAGAAAGCACAAGCAGCAAGTGACCGCCACACAACATCCTGGAGACTGACGAAGGGGCTGTGCCTCCAATCGCCTTTATACTGGGGTCTGTGGGAGGAACCACAGGAGCACTCAGCGGGGGGGGCATGTCCAGACAGGTATATGTAGTTCATCACAGATATAATAATGAGGTGTGATTGTGTCATAAGAAATATAATGATAGGCAATGATTTAAATATTAATTTTCTAATATCTCATTTTAATGTTCTCCTCTGGGGGTGGGGAGCTAACCAGTGAAGCATAGAGGAAATGTTTACGACATTTTGTTTGGGTAAGAACATCTTGGACTATCTAACCAGTGAAGAAAAATTAAAAAGTTTATGAGATTTCATGGGCCTAAGAGTTTCATACATTTAACCAACCTGAAGGACCAGCATATTTCATTAAATTAGAATGTCAGAGAAGTAACATGTCACACATAGGAAGACATGTCGATGTGGTTGCATAGAATGTCTGACAAAAAAAATGTCTGTGAGCTTCACAGTAATGATACTAACCAAGACTTGGTAAGAAGCTGCATAAGGAGATGATATTGGCTTTAAGGGCTTTTGATAAAAGGGGGCAGAGTTGAATGAGGCTTGGAAAGAGAATTGTAGAAAATAGAAGTCAGACAGCTGAGAGAATAAATAAGATGCTGGAAATAACTGGCATGTGCGGCGAGAGAAACAGAGCTGGTATTTTCTTTTGGTGATTGGAATCAATTATTAGCTGGAAACATTTACTCTCTCTCTCTCGATGCTGCCTGACCTGTTGGTTATTATTTCAGATTTCCAGTATTAGCAGGTTTATTTTTGCTTTTCAACAGTTGAAGAACAGGTGCCAGTGGTGGCGCCATTAAAATTGAGGTAAAATGCTAGAATCGGAAAGGAACAAAGAACAAGGAGAACTGGTGCTGTAGGTGGTGGTGGTGGTGGTGGGGGGGGGGGGGGTGCGGTGGTTGCGGATTTGATTTTTAAATCAATATATATCCTGCGAAGGCCATTAAGTGCAAGGATCTTGGATAAGTGGTAGAGTTTTGGATCTTCAAGTTATGGGAATCTAGCCAGTAGAAGGAAATCTTGATAATTCAACAGTATGGTTAAGGGTTCCAGAAGTATGCAGAATCCTGGTTAGATCTATTTAATTTGTGTCATTTACCTGCTCCCTTACTGAGGTTTATAGACTTCACATTAATGTTGATATTGAGGAGGGACTTTATGTTCAGATTACATATCTGCAGAATTCTCATTTTCTTTCCTGTGCCTTTTTGTTTTAAAAGGTCTTGATTAGTGAGTTAATTCAGAGACTGGGTAAAATAATGTATTCACTGAATTAAGAGAAGTTGAAACACATTTTAAATCTTAAACGGTTGTGAGCTGACTTTAAACTAATTTTTAAAAATTGATTGAAAGGCCACAGGTTGTGTCGTAGTTGAGTATAGTTAGGATCAGTTTTCATTGATCAGCAAAGATTTTAGAATCTATATTGTACACACAAGGCAAAAATCTGTCAGCTTGGTGCTAATTTAGGTTGATGGTTTAGTGTTGATTAAACCAAGCTGACACCAATAGATTAGAATAAGCCTAAAACAATTCACAGTGCAATCCTTTTAGTTTATCTCCAACATTCTTTTAACACTCATATTTAAATGTTGTTGGCATACTATAATTGCACATCTGAGCCTTGACTGCAAAAGAACCTTGCATTAATACCAGTGGGGAGGAGAATATATTGATTTATAATACAGAACATTTTGCTATTTGTAGCATTACTGTAAGAAGCAAGTCTTGCTTCCTCCAGTCATTTTGGATATTATTTTATTTCTGCCTGCTTGCAAATGACATGGCCATCATGTCAAGTAATACAGCCAGTATGAAAGATTACAGGTAGTGCAGTATATCAAAAATGCATCCATGAGGTGTTATCTTCAAATAAGCTAGAGTCAAAGAGCTCCAGATGACATTCTTGTAAGTAGCACCAGTCCGTCTTGGAACATCTTACAGTACAATTTGCCTCTCCTACCTTTTACTTCCCAGTAGATCTGTAACCTTTGACGTGGTTAACCATGTAAACCATCTCCATTGTTGTACAGCTGGATTGGACTGCACTCAGTTGAACTCTAGTTTTAACCAAAGCTTCTCTGCTCACTAAAGCCTCAGCTGTGGTGTCTCTAAAAGTTTTATTGATACTGTCCTCTAACTTCTAATGAAGATCTATTCAATGGTAACATAACCTGGTCTACATAGCTACTTTTTTGACTTCTCCATTATCTTTTAATGTTCATAAATTTTGCTGATCTTTTGCTACTCTTACCACTGACTTCAAATCTCTTTAAGATCCCAACCCTCCTTTAGCACTGTACTACTGGGTAGAAATTATGTTCAAATTAATAGAAAGAACAAAATTATTGACAATGATTCTTATCACTAACTTAATTCTCCAGTTACAGATTCCATTCTGATGTAGAACCATACTGCCTGCAACTTGGAATTTAATAGGAGCATCAGACTACAGTTTCCAATAAATCATTAAGAATACATATTTTTATTTCCCTATTTTTTCCTCAAATCTGTCTTTACATCAGCTTTAACGTCTGTTCTCTCTTTCATCCTTGGCCATGTTACCTCCTGGCTAGCTGACTGCTTTTGTCCAGAAGTCTGTCTATGTCCTAACTTGCATCAAGTAAGAAACACGAGATTCTGGAAATGCTGGACATCCAAAGCAACATGCACAAAATGCTGGAAGAACTCAGTGGATTAGGCAGCATCAATGGAAACAAATAAACAGTTGACTTTTTGCACCAAGACCCTTCAGCTGGACTGGAGAAGGAGAAAGAAGCCAAAATAAGAAGGTGGGAGGGATGGGAAGGAATAAAGGCTAGAAAATAATAGGGTAAGCCAGGTGGGTGTGGGGGGGAGGTGCGGAATGAAATAAGAAGCCAGGAGGTGTTGGGTAGAAAAGTTAATGATGGAGAAGGAGGAATCTGGTAGAGAGGAATGTCAGCCATTGGAGAATGGGAAGGAGGAGAGACGTTGGGGGTGGTGATAGGCAAGTGAGTGAAAAGATGTGGCCAGAGTAGGGGAGTGAAAAAAAGAAAGGGTAAAGGGGGAAAATTACTGGAAGTTAGAAAAATCGATGTTCATGCCATCAGGTTGGAGGCTACCCAGATGGAATATGAGGTGTTTTTCCTCCAACCTGAGAATGGTCTCATCAAGGCAGTAGAGGAGGCAATGGGCCAACATGATCTCTCCCTACCATCTTCAATTCCCTAATCTGGCAATTTCTCTTTTCCTCATTATCTTTTTCCCATCGCCATCTCTCCTGTCAGATTCCTTCTTGTCAGCTCTTTGCTTTTTTTACCTGTCATCTCCCAGCTTCTTGCATCCTCTCCCTTCACCCACCTGGCCCTGGAAACTTATCCACCATGATTGGAATCAGGTTTTATATCACCAGCATATGTGGTGAAATTTGTTGTCTTTGTGACAGCAATACAATGCAATACATAATAATAGAGGGAAAAATAATAATTACTGTCTGTGCGTGTGTTTATATATAAAGTAGTGAGGTAGGCGTGTGTGTGTGTATATAAAGTAGATACCCATTCAGAAATCTGATGGCAGAGGGGAAGAAGCTGTACCTGAGTCATTGAGTGTGCGCCTTCAGGCTCCTCTACCTCCCTCCTGATGGTAACTATGAGAACAGGGCATTTTCTGGGTGACGGGGATCCTACTTGAGGCTTCGCTCCTTGAAGATGTCCTGGATACTGCAGAGGCTAATACCCATGATGGAGTTGAGTAAGTTTACAGTTCTCTGCAGCTTATTCCAATCCTGTGCAGTAGCCCTTCCCTACCCCCACATACCAGATGGTGACGTAGCCAGTTAGAATGCTCTGCAGGGTATATCTGTGGAAATTTGCGAGTGATTTTGGTGACATACTAAATCTCCTCAAATTCCTAATGAAATGTAACTGTTGTCGTGCATTCTTTGTTGCTGCATCATTATGTTAGGCCCATAATAGATCCTCAGAGCTGTTGACACCCAGGGACTTGAAATTGTTCACTTTTTCCACTTTTGAACACTCTGACGACTGGTGTGTGTTCCCTCATCTTACCCTTTCTGATGTTCACAATCAGTTCTTTGGTCTTACTGACATTGAATGCAACGTTGTTGCTGTGACAGCACTGAATTAGATGATATATCGTGCTCTTGTACGCCCTCTCATTACCATCTGAACGATGCTGTACAAAAAAATCTAGCATCATTTCCATCCTGCCCTAGCACAATGGCTGCATTATGGCCTGGTATAGGAACACCAATGTGTTTGACTGGAAAATCCTACAAAAGTTATGGTTTCAACCTGGTACATGATGGGTAAAAGCACATCTACTTGAAACGTTCCCATAGAAAAGCAGCATCTGTCATCAAAGATCCTCATCACCCAGGCCATGTTGTTTTCTTGCTGCTGCCATCAGGTAGAAGGTACAAGTGCCTCAGGGCTTGTAACCAGGTTCAAGAACAGTTACTACCTTTCAACCATCAGGTTTTTAAACAAAAGGGGATAACTATACTCATTCTACCTATGGTGTTCCCACAACTGATGGACTCACTCTAAGGGCTCTTTATCTTGTTATTTCATGCTTTTATTTTTTGCTATTTATTTATATTTGCATTTGCACAGATTGTTGTCCATTGATCCTGTTTACTATTTACAGTTACTGTTTTATAGATTTGCTAAGTATACCCACAGAAAAAGAAACTCAAGGTTGTATGTGGTAACTTGTATGTACACTGATAATAAACTCTACTTTGAACTTTCCTCTATGTCTTATACTCCATTTTCCTGCCTGATGTAACCGTGAATGGTAATGAATGATTAAATAACTGACAGGAGAATTAGCAGACTCAAAGGACATCTATATTCACAATAATGATAGTCTAACAATATTAATGTTTGCTTCCATCTTCCTCAGAGAGAACCACATGGGGAAAAGGAGAAAATCAAGTTTAGACTGAAATTTAAGGTTCAAAAGTATAATGTAGATTTGGCAAATTAAAAATATACAATGGCTCATTTCTTTCTGGACTCTTATGAAGTATTGTATGAAACAAACAAATAATGGAAGATGCATGTGTAAAATGATGCTTCAGGGCTGACTTTCTATGAGAAATATCATAAGACATTTTATCCTTGGTTATTGAGGTATAGGATTCAGCATTTTTAAGTTTTGCATGGGCCTTAAAATGATGGGTACTGATTAGGTAAACTGTTTTGTCCTAGATTGTGTCAAGCTACTTGGATGAAGTTACAACCATCCAAGTGAATGCAAGTACTTAGTGCCTGTTATGCAGCAAGTGTTTAGAGCAGCAGTGAAGGTCCTCCATCTCTGTCTTTTGCCATCAGAACTAATTTTGGTCTTGGTGGTGTTCAGGGCTTCCTTCATCATGCCAGTAACTTCCTCTTGGATTTCCCTGCTGTGAGTCATCCAAATCCTGGGTGGAGACTCAGGAATACCATCACCCACAGATATAGGACATTTCTTCATTGCTGTTGCTGTAACAATTTTGTTTTACCAGTCAGGGTTGTTAGCCCTGAGCTGAAACCCACAATTTGGAGGACCGGTGAACCATTCTTCATCTGGCCTCTACCCTTTGGCCTGTTTTGCATGGGTGACCATACCAAAAGTCAAAGCACAAGGCTCTGACTCCAGCCAACATAGCTCTCTAGGTCATTGAGGTATGCAAGATTCCAAACCACAGAAAGGTTGTGGTCCTCTTGGAAGAAATGCAAGTACATGGAATAAATAAACTTGATATTTTAATAGTCATTTCAGTCCTTTTTTAAAAATTTGAATTGTATTTTCAGATTATTTCTAATCAATAGGGTATACAATTACCATTATTAGTATCTTCATAAGTAACAGAATAGAGGTATTCTGTTAAGTTCCTTGCTTTACTCTGACCTCTACCTCCTGAAGGAAATTTTGAAACAAAATCACATCAATAATTATATTGACTCCAATCAGCACAGTAAGGCTTCTATAACAGCAATTTCTAGAATAGGTCTATATTTAAAAAACTTTAAATATAGATACCATGGCCATGAAAGCACTATTCCATCATCAAAGTTTCTCACCACCCAGGCCATGCTCTTTTCTCTGCTGCCATCAGGTTGAAGGTACAAGTGCCTCAAGACTTGCACCACCAGGTTCAAGAACAGTTACTACCCCTCAACCATCAGGTTCTTGAACAAATGGGGATAGCTACACTCGTTCAAAGATTCTGTTGTATTGTTATTTCATGCCTGTTATTTATTACTATTTATTTATATCTATATTTGCACAGTTTGTTTAGTTAACAATTCCTGTGTTTATAATTTATAGTTACTATTCTATAGATTTATGCTATTTATGCCCACAGACAAAGAATCTTAGGGTTGTATGTGGTGACGTGATATGTACCACATATGTGATATGTGGTACTCTGATAATAAATTTTACCTTGAACTTTAGAAAATGCACCAGTGACTCTACTTCCTTCAGGAAGATAAGAAATTCATTCATTGATCTTCACCAATTTTATAGATGCACTTTAGCATCCTATTCAGATGTATCATGGTTTAGTATGGCAACTACACTGCCAGAGACTGCTGAAACTGCAGAGAACTGTCAGTGCAGCTCAGCACATCATCAAAACTAACCTTCTTTCTACAGGCACTGTCTCACTGTCTATAGTTTTTGTGCATCCATAAAGCAGCCAGAGATCTCACCTGCCTCAGTCATTTTCCTTCCACCCCAACCCCCCCCCAAAATCAGGCAGAAGCTACCAGAGTCTGAAAGTATGTGCTGCAATACTCCAGGACAATTTTTACCCTTCTGTTCTAGTACTATTAAAGAGCAGTCCCCTTGTACTGGCTTCTGACATCATAATTTAACCTTTCCTAGCTTTGAACATTATTGCCTGCCTGCACTGGCCTGATAAAGGATGGCATGCAAACCAAAGCTTTTCACTGTACCTCAAGACATGTTTATTGGTGTATTATTGTCACATGTACCAGGGTACAGTGAAAAGCTTGTCTTACGTACTGTTTATACTGATCAAATTATTATACTGTGTTATGAAGGATGAACAACTCTGATGGGCAGAAGGGTACAGAGTTGCCCATATTCCCCCCCTCCCCTGGGAGAATCACAAACTGTTACTGTTACCACGCTGCTAATGAGAGAGAAAGAGAGACAAAGGGAAAACATACTGGGACTGGAACATCTGCTTCAGTTAAGGGAGAGATAACACCGGGAGAGAGAGACTTGTTGACCCACCATATTATGACTCCTGAAAGACTTATGGCTCCGGAGAGGGCTGTTTACTTGGTACCATTCTGTTCGTTAAAATTCCTCAGTGGACATCTGAGGAATAAAATTCCTCAGCCGGAGTGGACTGGTTTGATGGACTAAGCCATTCAAAACTGATTGACATCTGAGACCCCATGAGTAGGGATAAAAGTGAGGTCTAGGGAGACACACTAGTGAGCACTGCTTGATTGTTGGAACCCACGAGAAGGTGTGGGGCATTGGGGACCGAACAAAGGATCGGTCAGTAAGAACTCAGTGTTTATAGCAGGGCCGGTGGGGGCTTGTGTGTGTGTCCACCCTTGCCTGGGTGACGAGTCCACCACAGAAGAACGGTCTAGCTGAAGGAAAGAAGGCCACAACACATCGACAGATCAAGAACGTAAAGGAAAGTTTGCCTGACTGTGGCTGTCACTGTTTCCTCTCCCTCTCCCTCTCCCTCAAAACACAAGAACCAACAACTACCTCAGCATGTATGAACTGAACTGAACTTTATATTCACAAATGACAATTCATTATCCCCTAGACATCAATAGAGCTTGTTTATTATTGATTATTATTATACCCACACTTTTAGGTTTAGTAATGCTAACGTGTATTATCTATATATTTGCATTGTTGATATTGATTTGTATATTTTACTAATAAACACTGTTTGAAAATAGTACCACCAGACTCCAACGGATTCTTCTATCTTTGCTGGTACGACACCCAGTTACGGGGTACGTAACCACTGTACATTGAGCTAGGATAATGTAGAATAGAGTGTAAAAAGCTACTATAAGAGTGTGGTGCAGGTAAATGATAAAATGCAAGATCATAATATGGTAAATTGTGAGGTCAAGAGTCTATCTTACCATAACTCTATCAGGCCTGTCATGAATCTGATGACAGTGAGATAGAAGCTGTCCTTGAGTCTGGTGATAAAAGCTTTCAGGCTTCTGTATCTTCTGCCTGATAGGCGAGGGAGAAGGTAGAATGTCTGGATGGGTGTGGTCTTTGATTATGCTGGCTACTTTACTGATGCACTATAGACAGTCCATGGAGGGAGGCTGGTTCCATAATACCGCTATTTCTGGTCGTCATGTAAAAAGCAGTGCTATACCAAGCTGTTATACATCTAGACAGAATGCTGTGACACTAATAAACTAATTTATGAATAGGAGTTAACCAATCAGATAGTTGCTATTCAAATAATGCGATACGTAGGACGCTTCCAGAATAACACAAAGAACTGTAACAACTAGAGGGTACACTGACCAATTGCCAATACAGATAGTCCCTGAGTTATGAACGTCCGACTTATGGACAACTCGTACTTACGAACTGAGGAAGGAGAACGCTGTCCGCCATTCTAAGCCATTGCCATTGACAGTGTGTTGAGTGTGTAATTTTGTATTTGGCTTAAATTTTTCTTAGCAAGATTCACCCTGACCCCCCCCCCCCCCCCCACCCCTGGTTCCGGTTGGCTGGTGGCACAGTCACAGTGAGATCAGTGCCGGGCTCGAGAACGGAGGTTCCCGAGTTCGATCCAGTGACTCCTGTACCATCCGTGCCGGGTTGATGTCGAGCTCACAACTCAACCTCGTATATATATAAAAAAAAACATTGCCACTGTAGCAGTGTGCTACACGCAGCGCTAAAATTACGACACGGAGTCGGTAACTGCAGTCGAAGGAAAAAACTTTATTCCAAAACTTCAGCCTCACATTTAAGCCTCTGTCAACCGGCCCCCCATGGCGCAGAGGCTCCAAAGCTCTGTGCTCGTAAACCCCCGTAGGCTATCTAATTGTGAGTCGGTTCGGATACGCCAGGAAAAGGGTCGCCACATAACCCCCCCCCCAGAACCGGCGATACACCTCCCAATGTCCACAGTCAGGGCCAGAACCTGCTTGGGAGGTCGGCCTCTGCGCCGAGGCGCTGGAAACTCGGCCGGTTGCGCCATGTCCACATGGGCCGGTTTGAGGCGGTCAGTCGGTGGGGTGCTGGAGCAGCTCATCGCAGGTCGCTGGCAACCCCTGGCGTTTTTCAGCAAACACCTGCGACCACACGAGCTTTCGACCGGGAACTGTTGGCGCTCTACCTGGCAATCCGGCATTTCAGGTACTTCCTAGAAGGTCGGCCCTTCACTGCGTTCACGGACCACAAACCGCTTACCTTTGTGTTTATGAAAGCATCCGACCCCTGGTCGTCCCGCCAGCAACGCCACCTGTCCTACATCTCTGAATACACGACGGATGTCCGGCACGTCTCGGGTAAGGACAATGTCGTGGCGGATGCGCTCTCTCGCCCTACCGTTCATGCCCTTTCCCAAGGGGTAGACCTTGAGGCACTGGCAGAGGCGCAGCAGGCGGATGAGGAGATTCCGAGTTACAGAACCGCAGTCTCCGGTCTGCAGCTCCAGGACCTCCCCGTGGGCCCAGGTGAGAGGACCCTACTCTGTGACATTACCACCGGCCAGCCCCGTCCAGTCGTCCCGACAGCATGGCGGCGCCACGTTTTCGACTCCATTCATAACTTGGCGCATCCCTCCATCCGGACAACTGTCCGGATGGTTTCCAGCAGGTTCGTTTGGCACGGACTCCGCAAACAGGTCAGTGAATGGGCCAGAACGTGCATGCACTGCCAGACGGCCAAGGTGCAACGGCACACCAAAGCCCCACCGCAGCAGTTCCATCCCGCCCACCGGCGTTTCGACCACATTCATGTGGATATCGTGGGCCCCCTGCCAGTGTCGCGCGGAGCGCGTTACCTCCTGACTATCGTGGACCAGTTCACAAGATGGCCAGAGGCGGTCCCGCTCACCGACACCACCTCCGAATCTTGCGCCCGAGCCCTGATCGCCACCTGGATATCTCGCTTTGGTGTCCTGGCCCACATTACCTCCGACAGAGGCGCCCAGTTCACCTCCAGCCTGTGGTCAGCTATGGCCAGCCTTTTGGGGACTCAGCTGCACCACACAACTGCCTACCACCCACAGTCGAACGGGCTAGTGGAGCGTTTCCACCGTCACCTGAAGTTGGCCCTCATGGCCCGCCTGCGAGGAGCCAACTGGGCGGACGAGCTTCCCTGGGTCCTACTCGGCATCCGCACAGCGCCCAAGGACGACCTGCACGCCTCGTCGGCCGAGTTGGTATATGGCGCGCCCCTGGTCGTCCCCGGGGAGTTCCTACCAGCCCCAAGGGGGCAAGAGGAAGAACCCGCAGCAGTCCTGGGCAGACTACGCGAGAAGCTCGGTAACCTGGCCCCCATACCCACTTCACAGCACGGGCGGCACCTGACCTGCGTACCCAAAGACCTACAGAACTGTAAGTTTGTGTTTGTACGAAGGGGCGGGCATCGGCCACCACTGCAGCGGCCATACGAGGAGCCGTTTATGGTGCTCCGGAACAACGGGTCCACGTTCGTGCTGGACGTTGGGGGGAAAGAGGAGGTTTTCACGGTGGACCGCCTCAAACCGGCCCATGTGGACCTGGCGCAACCGGCCGAGTTTCCGGCGCCTCGGCGCAGAGGCCAACCTCCCAAGCAGGTTCTGGCCCAGACTGTGGACATTGGGGGCTGTATCGCTGGTTCTGGGGGGGGCAGTTATGTGGCGACCCATTTCCTAGCGTATCCGAACCGACTCACAATTAGATAGCCTACGGGGGTTTGCGAGCACAGAGCTTTGGAGCCTCTGCGCCATGGGGGGCCGGTTGACAGAGGCTTAAAAGTGAGGCTGAAGTTTTCGAATAAAGTTTTTTCCTTCGACTGCAGTTACCGACTCCGTGTCATAATTTTAGTGCTGCGTGTAGCACACTGCTAACCCCCGTAGGCTATCTCATTGTGAGTCGGTTCGGATACGCCAGGAAAAGGGTCGCCACACCACCTCCATTTTAAATTCCCACACGGAATATTGTGGAGGATCAAATACCCAAACCCAGCACAGCCCCCACTTGTCTCATTTAACCTGTCTCAGTGTGGTGGACTTTAGGATCTGGGGATTTCAGTGTGGTGGTCCTTGGGACCCAGCGGACCTTGGGAGCCGGCAGAGGTCGAGATCCGCTGCTCGCAGTGTTTCTGTTCCGTTGACGGGAAGTGATCACGATTGAAAACAAAGTGGAAATAATATTTGGAAAGAGGTGAAACATCATTGGAAAAGCATTAGGCTACAGTCAGTCAACGATCAGAACAATTTTAAAGGATAAAGTGAGAATAATGGATCTTGTGAAAGGCCCTGCCCCGATGAAAGCTACAATTATTACTAAACAACGCCGTGGTTTAATTATTGGAATACATACGTTTCTTAAGTGTTTTATATTCATAGAAAGGTAAGATATATACTATATACTAAGACAAACGTTTGACTAACTGATGCTAAATAATACCGGATGTACTTGTTCTGACTTGCGTACAAATCCGACTTAAAGACGGACTCAGGAACGGAACTCATTCGTAACCTGGGGACTGCCTGTACATAAGTAATTATGTAAAATACTAGCAGGCAAAAGGAATTCAAACTGCAAAGAAAATAACAATTATACAGTTTAATCCACACGATCATGAATGTAGATTGACTGAAGCAAGCCTTTATGACTTATTAATTCTGAAACCTCAGAATTTGCAGGCTTTGCAGCATTTTTGAAGTTATAGTGTTTTGAAAATTGCACTTGTATGCTGTACTGATATTTAAAAGATGGTGGAAATTTTTATAAATATGTTCATAATTTTAAATGTTGCCGCCTATTCTGCTGGTGACCTCATTATTTCACTTTTGCCATTCTACTCAAACATTTTAAGTTATTTGTCATATCCTTGTATACCCATTAAATCTTATGTTGATTGAATAGGCTACTTGACACTTTCTGTCACTGGTCTCAAGTTACATTCGTTCCGAGCAGCTAGGTTCTAGAGGTCTTTGACAGTCAGGTAATGATTCACTCATGCAGTGTATCTAACTTCTGTTGTATTCTTGCCGTTATAATTTTTTGTCAATTCTGAAGCTTGAAATGGGTGTTAGAAAGGTAAAGGTAAGTATTGTTGGCTTGTATATAGAACCTGATCTCAAACCTGCAAATAATTACAGCAAAGGGCATCATATATGTGGTATTTGGTGGAAATTAACAGCAATGGTGCAATTGCAGTTGAGAGGAGTCATCACCGGAAATATTGTGATTACATTTCATAGATCAACTAGGAAAGTGGGCAAGATTAGTGGCAGGTAGAATTTAATCCAGACAAGTATGACATATTGCATTTTGGGTTTTCTGATACTGGCTGGGATTTTTTAATACAGCAAATGGAACGGATGTAGGAAGCAATGTTGTACAGAGCGAACTTAGAACGCAAGTTTATAGCCCACTAAAAGTGGTGATACTTGTGGATAGGGTGCACTATATTGCAGCTGTGTCAGACATTGCTTTGGCCACTTTTGCAATATTATATTCCATTATGATCACCAAACCAAAGCAAGGAGCACAGAAGGGATTCATCAGAATGTTGCATGGAATGGAGAACTTACTTACAAGGAAGTTTTTTTTTACAAGGAATACAGGAGGCTGAGGGATGATATTGCAGAGCTTTAAATGATCTTGATGGCATAGATAAAATAGATGGTCACAGCCTTTTTCAAGTGGTAGTGAAGTCTTAAAACTAAAGGGCATAAGTTAAGGAGAGAGGGATATATTTAGAGGAGATCTGAGGGGCAAGCTTTTCTCACAGAAGATTTGGTTATTGGGAATAGCCTGCCAAAGGAAGTTGTAGGGATTGGTATAATCACTATTTTTAAAAGCATTTGGACAAGATACATAGGTAGGAAAGGAATAGAGGGGTGTGGGCCACTGTAGGAAAATAGGACTGGCATAGCTAGATATCAACAGTGAATTAATTAGCATGAAGAACTTAGAAACATAGAAAACCTACAGCACGATACGGGATCTTCATTCCACAATGCTGTGCAGAACACGTACTTCAGAAATTACCTAGGGTTACCAATAGCCCTCTATTTTTCTAAGTTCCATGTATCTATCCAGGAGTCTGTGACCCTATTGGATCCGCCTTCACAACCGTCACTGGCAGCCCATTCCACACACACACCACTCTGCATTCTTTTTTTAAAAGAAACAAAACAACAACAACTTGCCCTGATGTCTCGTCTGTACCTACTTCCAAGCAACTTATTACTGTGTCCTGTTGTGTCAGCCATTTCAGCCCTGGGGGAAAAACCTCTGACTATCCACACAGTTAATGCCTCTCATTATCTTGTACACCTCTGTCAGGTCACCTCTCATCCACTGCTGCTCCAAGGAGAAAAGGACAAGTTCACTCAACCTATTCTCTTAAGGCGTGCTCCCCAATCCAGGCAACACCCTTGTAAATCTCCTCTGCACCTTTTCTATAGTGTCCACATCCATCCTGTAGTGAGGTGACCAGAACTGAGCAGAGTACTCCAAGTGGGGTCTGACCAGGGTCCTATATAGCTGTAACGTTACCTCTCAGCTCTTGAACTGAATCCTACAATTGAGGAAGGCCAATACACCATATGCCTTCTTAACCACAGTCAACCTGCGCAGCAGTTTTGAGTGTCCTATGGACTCGTACCCCAAGATCCCTCTGATCCTCCACACTGCCAAGAGTCTTACCATTAATACTATATTCTGCCATCATATTTGACCTACCAAAATGAACCTCCTCACACTTACCTGGGTTGAACTCCATCTGTCACTTCTCTGCCCAGTTTTGCATCCTATTAATGTCTTGTTGTAACCTCTGATAGCCCTCCACACTATCCACAACACCCCCAACCTTTGTGTCATCAGCAAATTTACTAAGTCATCCCTTCACTTCCTTATCCAGGTCATTTATAAAAATCACTAAGAGAGTGGGTCCCAGAACAGATCCCTGAGAATACATACACAACGGTGGAAGAACTCAGCAGGGTCTTGGCCTGAAACGTTGGTTACTCTTTTCTCGCAGATGTTGCCTGACCTGCTGTTCTTCCAGCGTTGTGTGTGTATTCTTTGATCCACAGCATCTGCAGTTGTATTTTTGTGTATAGATCCCTGAGGCACCCCACTGGTCACCAACCTCCATGCAGAATATGACACATCTGCAACCACTCTTTGCCTTCTGTGGGCAAGCCAATCTGGCTCCATAAAGAAAGCAAGGTCCACTTGGATCCCATGCCTTCTTACTTTCTCAATAAGCCTTGCATGGGGTACCTTATCAAATGCCTTGCTGAGATCCATACACACTACATCTACTGCTCTTCCTTCATCAATGTGTTTAGTTATGTTCTCAAATAAATTCAATCATGCTCGTAAGGCACAACCTGCCTTTGACAAAGCCATGCTGACTATGTTCATAATGTTCATAATTCCTGCCTCTCAGGATTTTCTCTATCAACTTTTCAGCCACTGAAGTAAGACTCACTGTTCTATAATTTCCTGGGCTAATTCTACTCCCTTTCTTGAATAAGGCAGTGGTCCCCAACCATCGGACTGCAAAGCATGTGCTACCAGGCCGCAAGGAAATGGTATGATTTGTCGATATGAAATGATATGAGTCAGCTGCACCTTTCCTCATTCCCTGTCACGCCCACTGTTGAACTTGAACGCACGCGAGGTCATTACGCATGCAAAGTCATTACCCACACGCAGTGATACCCTCGCGCCAGGGATCACTGGTTGGCCTCGGGTAACTAGCTGGTGAGAAGTGGCGTTGCTGCTGGCCTGGAGTGCGGACAGATGGGCGCTGCCTCTAAACCTGTTTAGCACACCGAATGTTCATGGGGAACCCGGTGCGAAAATATTTGCAGATGACCTAATTTGGGCTCAGGGTTTCGTAAGTAGCAGAGCAGCTACCTCGCTGCGATCTTCTGAAAGTCATCTCTTGAGTCAAACTTTTGTTGCCGATAGATCCTGCCTACCTACAGGGGGGGGGGGGGGGCGGGCATGCGCCCTGATGCACTCCTTGCTCGGTTGGCCGCTCTGTCCAGACTGCGACCGCCATGGCCCCGGTACGGGGACTTCTGGCCCTTACCTTGTCCTCTCATTGGTGTTTTGCAATGATTTTATATGTTCATATGAAGAAAATATGCACTGTGTGTTTAATATCCAAAAGTTACTTAAAATGTTATGATGCTATTCACTTATAAGTGAGTTAAAATTGACTTATCACTATGTTCATGAGAGGAAAATATGTGCTGTGTGTTTAATATTGAATTTGTTAGATAAACCCTTTTAGAAACAAAATTGAGTGTATTAGCCATTTATAAGTGACTTACAGTTGACTTATCACCTATGTTCCGGTTGATTTAACACCCACACCGCCCCCCCCCCCACCCCCCTTGGCCAGTCTGCAAGAATATTGTCAATAGTAAACTGGTCCGTGGTGCAAAAAAGATTGGTGACCCCTGGAATAAGGGAACAACATCTGCAACCTGCCAATCCTTTGGAACCTCTCCCATTCCCATTGATGATGCAATGATCATTGCCAGAGGCTCAGCAATCTCCTCCCTTGCCTCCCACAATAGCCTGGGTACATCTTGTCTGGTCCTGGAGACTTATCCAACTTGATGCTTTCCAAAAGCTACAGCACGTCCTCTTTCTTAATGTCTATATGTTCAAGTATTCATTAAGTACCTCTGCTATCTTTTCCGATTCCATACACACTTTTCCACTGTCACATTTCATTGGTCCTATTCTCTCATATCTTATCCTCTTGCTCTCACATACTTGTAGAATACCTTGGGGTTTTCTTTAATCCTCCTCGCCAAGACCTTCTCATTGCCCCTTCTGGCTCTCCTAATTCCATTCTTAAGCTCTTACCCGCTAGCTTTATAATCTTATAGATTTCTATCATTGGCTAGTTTTTTGAACCTTTGATAAGATTTTCTTGACTAGAAACAGCCTTTGTACACTCACAGTTCTTGCATCCTACCATCCTTTCCCTGTCTCATTGGAATGTACCAATGCTGAATGCTGTGCAAATATCCCATGAACATATGCCATGTTTCCGCCATATATTTCCCTGAGAACATCTGTTCCCAATTTATGCTTCCAAGTTCCTGCCTGATAGCTTCATAATTCCCCTTACTCCAAACTTGTCTGTTCCTATCCCTCCACAAGATTATGGTAAAGGAGATAGGATTGTGATCATTCTCTCCAAAATTCTCTCCTGCTGAGAGACCTGACACCTGACCAGGTTCATTTCCCAATATCAGATCAAGTGCAGCCTCTCCTCTTGTTGACTTATCTACATATTGTGTCAGGAAACCTTCCTGAACACACTTAACAAACTCCACCCCATCTAAACACCTTGCTCCAATCAATATTTGAGTAATTAAAATCTCCCACCATGATGGGTAATTAAAATCTCCCACGATGACACCCCTGTTGTTATCACACCTTTCCAGAATCTGTCTCCCTATCTGTTCCTTGATGTTCCTATTACTACTGGGCAGTCTATAAAAAAAACACCCAGTAGAGTTATTGACCCCCTTCCTGATTCTAACTTCCACCCACAGAGACTCAGTAAGCAATCCTTCCATGACTTGCTCCTTTTCTGCAGCTGTGACACTATCTCCAGACAGCAGTGCTACACCCCCACCTCTTTTGCCTCCCTCCCTCCCTGTCCTTTCTGAAACATCTAAAGCCTGGCACTGTAAGTAACCATTCCTGCCCCTGAGCCATCGAAGTCTCAAGTAGCGACCACAACATCATAGCATCATAGTGCTGATCCGCTTTGTTCATGATGCTTCTTGCATTAAAATAGACACATCTCAAACCGCTGGTCTGAATGAATTCCTTCTCTATCACCTGCTTATCCTCACTCTCACACTGTCTCCAAGCTTTCTCTATTTGTGAGCCAACCATCCCTTTCTCCATCTCTTCAGTTCAGTTTCCACCCCCCAGCAATTCTAGTTTAAACTCTCTCCAATAGCCTTAGCAAACCTCCTTGCCAGGATATTGGTCCCCCTCGGATTCAAGTGGAACCCGTCCTTTTTGTACAGGCCACACCTGTTCCAAAAGAATTCCCAATGATCCAGAAATCTGAATCCCTGCCCCCTGCTCCAATCCCTCAGCCACGTATTTATCCTCCCCCTCACTCTGTTCTTATACTCACTGTCGTATGGCACAGGCAGTGATGCACTATCAATTACGCCAAAAGACTGGAAGTAGAGTAAATTCTGAAAGGCTTTTATTAACAGTAAAATGGATCTACGTCCATGCTGTATGTCTGTCCTGGACTGTGGGAGGAGCAGTGACACAATCACCTTTATTCAGGGGTCTGTGGGAGGAGCCACAGGAACAGTCAGCAGAGGGGCGTGTCCAGGCATGTCCAGACAGATAACCCAGTTACAACCTATATACATGGTTTACCACAGGCAGTAATCCCAAGATTGCTACCTTTGAGGTCCTGCTTCTCAACTTCCTTTCTAAGTTTCTGTAGTCTGTTTTCAGGACCTCCTCCTTTTTCCTCCCTATGTTGTTGGTACCAATATAACCATGACTTCTGGCTGTTCACCTTCCCACTGCAGGATATCGTGGATGCGATCAGAAACATCCTGGACCCTGGCACCTGGGAGGCAAACCATCTGTGTTTCTTTCCTGAAACACAGAATCACCTATCTGACCCCCTAACTATAGAGTCCCCTATTACTGCTGTCTTCCTTTCCTTACCCTTCTGAGTCACAGGACCAAACTCTATGCCAAAGGCACAGCCACTATGGGCTTCACCCAGGTAGGCCGTCCCCGCCCCTAACAGTACTCAAACAGGAGTTCTTAGGTTAAGGGGGACAGACACAGGGGTATTCTCTAGTATTTGACTCTTGTCCTTCCCTCTACTGACTGTTACCCGCTTATCTGTCCCCTGCGGCCCCGGTGTGACTACTTGCCTATAGCTCCTCTCTATCACCTCCTCACTTTCCCTGACCAGATGAAGGTCATCGAGCTGTATCTCCAGTTTCCTAACGTGGTCCCTAGGGAGCTGCAGCTTGACACACCTGGTACAGATGTGGCTGTCTGGGAGGCTGGGAGTCTCCTGGACACCCCACATCTGACACCCAGTACAGCACACTGGCCTCACAGACATACTTCCTGTTTCTGTTCCTCACAGGTAACTTACCTTGCCTCGACCCGTTATTGCTGAAGCCTGAATGAGCCAAAGCCCTACCACTCTGCTTCAGATCACTCTGTCGATGACTGCTCCTTTGACCACTCCATTAGGCAGTGTCTCTCTTTTATGCCTGAAACTTCCTTGTTATCTAACTCATGATTGGTGCTCTTGTTATAGCCACTGATAGGCCATGTACAATGGACTTGTTTATATTTTGAGCAACACTATGATTCAGTGACTCTATTTGGCCAATTGAAAGTGGATCCAAACAAAAAAGCTGGTTTGTTTGGCAGCACAACAAAAGATGAATGCTGTAGAATGATTCTGTTGACTGCTGAGAGCTGCAAAGAATCCAAGAATGAAGGATAGAGCATTGTGGTTATAGAGATGATTTTGCTGTTTTGATTTGTGAAAGAGTGGAATCCTGATTGGGTTAGTTTGACAAGGAATGATGAGCCTGGAAATCAGATAAAGAAACAGAAATCTGAAATTAATAAAACACAAATTGGAAACAGCAAGGCAAGTATTATCTGAGAAAACGGAAATGTGATTAGTGTTTTAGCTCCAAGACAGTAAGTAACATCTCTAGAACCTGTAACATTAACACTGTTTCACTTTCTGCAGATGCTGCTGGATTTAATAAGTGGCTTTCTCGTTTTCTGTTTTTATTTTATGTTAAGCCAGGATCTGGGTAGCACAAGCAAGTCTAATTACTGTAAGGAAGCTTGGAGATTATAATAAGAGGGTCAGTTCTGAATTTTAGAGACTGGCAAATATTGGCATTCTAAAAATTAGTGAAACAATAGTTTTGCACCCCTTCTAATGAACTAGCTAAAGCATTTGAAGTTGCTCAAGAGGAAGTTGAAAATCTTGGGGTCATAGTCATAAACTACTAAGGCTGTTTGAATCACTGTTCACATAAATCCTGTTATTTTAAATCACTTGATACATGCACAAGCTAACCACAACTGAGCCCCAAAACTGAAATATGATGATATTGTGTCACTTGGCCATCATCTTCCTGAGGCCCTGTGTGGAGCAATGCTGTTGAGCCCAGAATTTGGTGATGTTTATCGGAGAAGTAGATGTGTAATTTGGAATGGAAATTTGTCCTTGTTTACTGTGGGTATGCAAAAAAGCACGACTAGATGTAGTAATCGTTCTTTGCAGAGTTGGGGTTTGGGTAGTAGAAGGGTGTAGCGTGAAGGGAAGAAATGGAAAGTGTGAGGTTGCCCTTGGATGGGGAGGGCTTGGTGTAGTTGGCTTAAGGGAGGGACTGCAGGCTGTGATCAGTGCCAGAAAAGACTATCTTGAAGTGCAAAATTCTGCAAGAATACATATATATATTTTAGTTAATTTGCCACCCTTCAAGGTTAATTTTGCAAGAATAAAACTGTGTTGTCCCAGGTCTGGCCATGTGTGAGGATAACGTCCAGGCAACCTTTGTAAGACTCCAAAAAGAGCATTGTACAGAGAGTGATATCATTTATTGCACCCTGAAGCAGAAATTGTGTCATAGTCACTAGGCAATTCATGAAGGAGGTGTCTGATCAAATTATCCAAGCCCCTCCAAATGATCCTAGAATACTTAATATGCTACACTCATGGAAAAAAAATTGATTTTCAATTCCATAATGCTGAAAAAAACAGTGTTATGCAATTGAATTTCCAGGCACTGATGTTTGCAAGTTTAATCCACCATTTCATTAAGTTAGAATGCTGTATCTGTAGCACAATCAATACCAGCAAATCTATTGGGCTCGTTTGTTAGACGAGTAAAATGTAATGGTTACAGCAATATATTTCAACGATTCACCAGTGTAAATGTTTGTTACTTGAGGTTGACCATTGGAGAGCTGTTCTGCAGATGAGTTTTCACACTGAGATGCACTCTGTGAAGACTCATCTGCAGAACAGCTCTGAACCACATTACGTAGAATAGATTATCAGAATAAATCTATCAAATTAGAATGGAGTTGATGTGAGCCAGTATTGGGTGCATAATTGTGTTTCACTATGGTATGGAACTTTATAGCCTATGATATTCGTCAGCCTTCAGTTATTGTCAAGTTATGGGGCCAACTCCAATTGTAAGGGTGGGAGAGCTCATTGAGAATATATTAGAAACATGAATAAAATGGTATGCCATTTCAGAAGCAGCAGCATGGAAATATATGCAAAGCAAACAACAGCATCATTGTGATTGCTGTATCCATTATTTTATAAGAAAACCAGAAGATAAAGCCTAGATGATTGGTTTAACCTTTCCTCATGAAATAGAGAAAATTTTTAAGGAGTTGATTGAAGTCTTATCAGGTCTTGATAGGGTGGATGTGGAAGGGATATTTTCTTTTATAGCAGAAGTTAGAATGAGGTGGTCCTTTAGAAAGGGATTACCATATATGGTTTGGATGAAGTAAAATCTTTTTTGAGGTTTGAGAGCCTTAGAATTCCTTCAAAGGGCAGTGGGGACAGTGTCTTTGAATGTATACTCAATGGCTACGTTATTAGATACAGGAGTGGAACCTGGTGTGGTTTTCTACTGCTGTAGCCCAACCTCTTCAAGATTCGACATGTTGTGCATTCAGGGATGTTCTTCTACACACCACTATTGTAACACATGGTTATTTAAGTTACTGTTGTCTTCCTGTCAGCTTGAACCAGCCTAGCTATTCTCCTCTGACCTCTGTCATTAACAAGGTGGTTTTTGTCCTCGGAGCTGCTGCTTGCTGGATGTCTTCTCTTTAAACTCTAAGGACTGTTGTGCGTGAAAATGTACAGAGATCAGCAGTTTCTGAGATACTCTCACCACCCCTTCTGGTACAGTCAAAGTCACTTAGATCAAATTTCTACCCCATTCTGCTCTTTGGTCTGAAAACAACTGAACCTTCTCACCGTACTTGCATGCTTTTATACATTGAGCTGCTGCCACATGATAGGCTGATTCGATATTTGCATTCATGTGCGGGTGTATCCAATAAAGTTGCTGCGAATATACATCGTGTTCTAGCATTCAAAAGGCAATTAGTTATCTAACTCAAAGTGGGAAAAGCACAAAGCTGTAAGAAAGACGGGAAAGTAGGCGTGGCCTCTGAGTGTTTTTAAGTCGAATGGTAAGTACAGGTGTGAAAGGTTATCATTGGTAGGCAAGGAAGTGGAGTTTATGTGACAATTGGATTATATTAACCTTATGGAATGCTGGAGCAGGCTTGAGGAGAAATTGTCCTACTCCTGGCCCTAATCTGTATGTTCATATGTACCATAAGTCAACAGTACAAATAAACTGTAGCTCAAGGACATTTTCAACATCTCACTGCTACAGGCAGAAGTTCCCACTTGCTTCAAAAAGGCAACAATCATACCAGTGCCTAAGAGGAATAATGTAGGCTACCTTAATGACTATCGCCCAGTAGCACTCACATTGACAGTGATGAAATGCTTTGAGAGGTTGGTTATGACTAGACTGAACTCCTGCCTTAGGAAGGACCTGGACCATTACAATTTGGCTATTGCCACAATAGGTCAATGGCAGACGCAATCTCAGTGGCACTCCACATGGCTTTAGACCACCTAGACAACACAAACACATTAGGATGCTGTTCATCAACCATAGCTCAGCATTTAATACAATCATTCCCGCAGCCCTGATTTGAGAAGTTGCAGAACCTGGGCCTGTGTACCACCTCTTTCAATTGGATCCTTGATTTCCTAACTGTAAGACCACGGTCTGTGCGGATTGATGATAACATATCCTCCACGTTGACGATTAACACTGGCGCACATCAGGAGTGAGTGCTTGGCCCACTGCTCTACTCTCTGTATACACATGACTGTGGCTAGGCATAGCTCATATACCATCTATAAATTTGTAGATGATACAACCATTGTTGGTAGAATCTCAGGTGGTGACAAGAGGGCGTACAGAAATGAGATATGCCAACTAATGGAATGGTGCCGCAGCAACAACCTGGCACTCAACGTCAGTAAGACAAAAAAGCTGATTGTGGACTTCAGGAAGGGTAAGATGAAGGAACTCATACCAATCCTCAAAGAGGGATCAGAACTGGAAAGAGGTGTCAAGATCTCTGAGGATCTAACCTGGTCCCAACATATTGATGTAGTTATAAAGAAGGCAAGACAGTGTCTATACTTTATTAGAAGTTTGAAGAGATTTGGCATGTCAACAAGTACACTCAAAAGCTTCTATAGGTATACTGTGGAGTGAATTCTGACAGGCTGCATCACTATCTGGTAAGGAGGGGCACTGCATAGGACCGAAAGAAGCCCCACTAAGTTGTAAATCTATCAGCTCCATCTTGGGTGCTAGCCTACAAAGTACCCAGGACATCTTTAGGGAGCAGGGTCTGAGAAAGGCGGCTTCCATTATTAAAGACCTCCAGCACCCAGGGCATGGCCTTTTCTCACTGTACTATCAGATAGGAGATACAGAAGCCTGAAGGCACACACTCAACAATTCAGGGACAGTTTCTTCCCCTCTGCCATCCGACTCCTAAATGGACATTGAAGCTTTGGACACTACCTCACTTTTTTTTAATATGCAGTATTTCTGTTTTCTATTTGATTCTTTGTAATTGATTTACTTGTTTACTTATTATGTTTTATTTGTTATGGTTTTTTTTCTCTCTGCTAGATTATGTATTGCATTGAACTGCTGCTGCTAAGTTAACAACTTTCACATCACATGCCGGTAATAATAAACCTGATTCTGATTCACCAGTAACCTGCGTGTCAGTTGGGATCCTGTCAGGACTTTGTTCCTGACCTCATTATAGTCTGAATTCCCAAAATGACATGAGCGTAATGATTACCTTTGACATTGAGGGGGCCCTGATAAATCAAAGACAATGAGAAATAAGGGAAAATTGACTGCTTAACTGTAGTTGTACTCTAGCACAAATGATTGACCTTTCAACAACTGTTATCTTCTCAGTTCCATGGCTTTGTTTCAGGGCTTATGGTAGGAAGTGTTTTTGGACCAACCTCCTGCTTCATTATTGACATTCCTTCCTTCATAAGCTCAGTGGTATGATTGTTCATTGGTGATTGCCGATTGTTTAGCTCCATTCTCTAAAATAATGAAATTGTCCATGCCCACATCTATCACAATATTCTGGCTGGGGTTGATAATGACACACCAGTAGCAAAAGTATAATTATCTTCTTATGATTTTAATTGTATTGCCATCATCAATATCCTAGGAAGCATTGTTGACCAGAAACTTAACTGCGACGACATGAACAGATCAGTGGCTTGGTAATTCGTAGCTAGATTGCCAAAAATGTTTTTATAGACTAATAGTTATAGAGCACTACAGCACAGGAACAGGCTCTTCTGTCCATCTAGTCCATGTCAAACTGATTCTGTTCAGTCCCATCAACCTGCTCGTGGGCCATAGCCGTCCTATCCATCCATCCATGTACTTATCCAAACTTATCTCAAATGTTATAATTGAATGCACATCAATCACTTCTGCTGGACCCCCTACAATTCATCTACCAACACAACCAATCGACAGACGACACAATAGCCACAGCTCTACACACCGTCCTTACACATCTGGAGAAGAGGGATGCTTATGTGAAAATGATGTGTTTGTACTACAGTTCAGCATTCAACACCATAATTGACTCCCAGAGTCAACAAGAAGCTCAGAGACCTCGGCCTTCATCCTGCCTTGTGTATCTGGATCCTGGACTTACCATCTGATCACTGGCAGGTGGTAAGAGTGGGGCCCCTTCATCCCTGGCCCCTCTGACGTTCAACACAGTTGCTCCTCAGGACTGTGTACTAGGCCCCCTTCTTTATACCCAAAAATGTGTCACCACCCACAGCTTCAATCTGCTAATTATATTTGCTGATGACACCACACTGATTGGCCTAATCTCAAATAATAACAAGGCAGCCTACAGAGAGGAAGTCATCGCCCTCACACAGTGGTGTCAAGAAAAAGGAGCTGGTTGTGTACTACAGGAGGAATGGAGATAGGCTAACCCCTATAGACATAAATGGATCTGGGTTGAGAGGGTGAACAGTTTTAAGTTCCTCACTATAAACATCACCGAGGATCTCATGGTCTGTACATACCGGCTCTGGGTGGTGAAAAAGCACAACAGCGTATGGCCCTCCAAATTCTAACAACTTTCTATAGGGGCACGATTGAGAGCATCCTGACTGGCTGCATCACTGCCTCGTATGGGAACTGTACTTCCCTCAATTGCAGGACTCTGTAGAGAGTGGTGTGGACAGCCCGGTGCATCTGTAAATGTGAACTTCCCACTATTCAGGACATTTACAAAGACAGGTGTGCAAAAAGAGTCTGAAGGATCATTGGAGACCCAAATCACCCAAACCACAAACTGTTCCAGCTGCTACCATCCGGGAAATGGTACTGCAGCATAATAGCCAGGAGCAACAGGCTCCAGAACAGTTTCTTCCACCAGGCCATCAGACTGCTTAATTCATGCTGATGCAACTGTATTTCTGTGTTATATTGACTATCCTGTTCTACAAGGATATGAGATGCAAGAGGATAAGATGTGAGAGAATAGGACCAGTCAAGTGTGACAGTGGAAAAGTGTGTATGGAACCGGAGGAGGTAGCGGAAGTACTTAATGCATACTTTGCTTCAGTATTCACTATAGAATAGGATCTTGGTGATTGTAGGGATGACTTTCAGTAGGCTGAAAAGTTTGAGCCTATAGACATTGAGAAAGAGGATGTGCTGGAGCTTTTGCAAAGCATCAAGTTGCATAAGTCACTCGGACCAGACAAGATGTACCCCAGGCTACTGTGGGAGGTGAGGGAGGAGATTGCTGAGCCTCTGGCAATGATCTTTGTATCATCAATTGGGACAGGGGAGGTTCCAGAGGTTTGGAGGGTTGCAGATGATGTTCATTTTCTCAAGAAAGTGAGTAGAGATAGCCTAGTAAATTATAGACCAGTGAGTCTTACTTTCAGTGGTTGCTAAGTTGATGGAGAAAATCCTGAGAGGCAGGATTTATGTAGATTTGGAGAGGCATAATATGATTAAGAATGGGCAGCATGGTTTTGTCAAAGGCAGGTCATGCCTTATGAGCCTGATTGAGTTTTTTGAGGATGTGACTAAACACGTTGATGAAGGTAAGCAATAGATGTAGTGTATATAGATTTCAGCAAGGCATTTGATAAGGTACCCCATGCAAAGCTTTTTGAGAAAGTAAGGAGGCATGGGATCCAAGGGGACCATGCTTTGTGGATCCAGAATTGGCTTGGGATGTTGCCTGGATTGGGGAGCATGCCTTATGGAATAGGTTGAGTGAACTTGGCTTTTTCTCCTTGGAGTGACAGAGGATGAGAGGTGACCTGACAGAGGTGTATAAGATGATGAGAGGCATTGATCATGTGGATGGTCAGAGGCTTTTTCCCAGGGCTGAAATAACTAACACGTGAGGGCACAGTTTTAAGGTGCTTGGAAGTAGGTACAGAGGAGATGTCAGGGGTAAGTTTTTTATGCAGAGAATGGTGAGTGTGTGAATGGGCTGCCAGTGATGGTGGTGGAGGTGGATACAATAGGGTGTTTTAATAAACTCTTGGATAGGTACATGGAGCTTAGGAAAATGGAGGGCTATGGGTAACCCTGGGTAATTTCTAAAGTGAATACACATTTGGCACAGCATTATTGGCTGAAGGGCCTGTATTGTGCTGTAGGTTTTCTATGTTTCTATAATATTTATTATAAATTACAATAATTGCACATTTAGATGGAGATGTAACATAAAGATTTTTACTCATATATATGAAGGATGTAAGTAATATTCAATTCAGCTTGCACCACCCTCTGAGTAAAGAAGTTCCCCCTCATGTTCCCCCTAAGTATTTCAGCTTTCACCTTTAACCCATGACCTTTATTTCTAGTCTCACTCAAACTCAGTGGTAAAAGTTTGGTTGCAGTTACCCTATCTATACCCCTCATGATTTGGTATACATTTTGAAATCTCTCCACATTCTCTTATGCTGAGAAAAGGGAAAAATATCTTAACCTATTCAACCTTTCCCTATAACTCAAGTCCTCAAGTTCCAGACAAGTCTTTATAAATTTTCTCTCCAGAATGAAGGAGATGTCCTCCTCCTTCAAAGGGGCTTCCCTTCCTCCACCATCAATGCTGCCCTCAACCACGTCTCTTCCATTTCACATACGTCTGCTCTCATCCCATTCTCCTGCTACCCTACCAGGGAAAGGGTTCCTCTTGTCCTCACCTACCATCCAACCAGCCTCCGCGTGCAACACCTAATTCTCTACAACTTCCACCATCTCCAAAGGGATCCCACCACCAAGCGCATCTTTCCCTCCACCCCCCACTTCTGCTTTCTGCAGGGATTGCTCCCTACACAACTCTTCCCCACTGATCTCCCTCCTGGCACTTATCCTTGCAAGCAGAACAGGTGCTACACCCCCCTCTACACTACCTCCCTCACTACTATCCAGGGTCCCAGGTGAGGTGACATTCACTGGTGAGTCTGTTGTGTCCTGTGCACCCAGTGTGGCCTTCTATATATCAGTGAGACCCAACGTAGATTGGGAGACTGCTTTGCTGAGTACTTGTGCTCTGTCTGCCAGAAAGAGCTGGATCTGTCAGTGGCCACCCATTTTAATTCCACTTCCCATTCCCATTCCAAAAAGTCTATCCATGGCCTTCTTTACTGTCGCGATGAGGCCACACTCAGGTTAGAGGAACAACACCTTATGTTCTGTCTGGGTAGCCTCCAACCTGATGGTAGTAACATCAATTTTTCAAATTTCTGATAATGCCCCCCCCCCCCTTCACCATTCCCCAGCTCCTTTTCCCTCTTTCACCTTATCTCCTTGTAGGTCCATGTCCTCTCTCTGGTGCTCCTGCCTTCTTCCTTGCATGGCCTTCTGTCCTCTCCTATTAGATTCCCACTTCTTCAGCCCTTTAACTCTTTCATCAATTAGCTTCCTAGCTCTTTACTTGACCCCTCGCCCTCACTGGTTTCACCTAGTCTTTTCCTCCCCCTATCTTGTAACTCTCTTCCTTATCTTTTTTTTTCTCCAGTCCTGCTAAAGTACCTTGGCCCAAAATGTCAACTGTACTCTTTTCCATAGATGCTTCCTCGCCTGCTGAGTTCCTGCAGCATTTTGTGGGTGTTGCTTGGATTTCCAGCATCTGCAGATTTTCTCTTGTTTATAAATTTTCTCTGTACCCTTTCAGTCTTACTGGTATCTTTCATGTAGATATGGTGCCTATAAAAAGTATTCACCCAGCTTGGAAGTTTTCATGTTAAATTGTTTTACAAAATTGAATCACAGTGGATTTAATTTGTCTTTTTTTGACACTGATCAACAGAAAAAGACTCTTGTGTCAAAGTGAAAACAGATCTCTGTAAAGTGATTTAATTACAAATATAAAACACATAATAATTGCATAAGTGTTCACCTCCTTCAAGTCAGTATTTAACTGATGCACCTTTGTCACCTCTGCACATCTTGACACTGCAATTTTTTCCCATTATTCTTTACAAAACTGCTCGAACTCTGTCAGATTGCATGGGGATCATGAGTGAACAACCCTCTTCAAATTCAGCCACAAATTTTCAATTGGGTTGAGGTCTGAACTCTGACTTGGCCACTCTAGGACATTAACTGTTGCTTTTAAGCTATTCCTGTGTAGCTTTGGCTTTATGCTTGGGGTCTTTGTCTTGCTGGAAAACAAATCTTCTCTCAAGTTGCTGTTCTATTGTAGACTGCATCAGGTTTTCCTCCAAAAATTCCCTGTATTTCACTTCAATTAATTTACCTTCTGCCTTCACAAGCCCTCCAGGGCCTGCTGCAGTAAAGCATCCCCACAGTAAAATACAGCCGCCACCATGCTTCACAGTAGGGATGGTGCATTTTTGATATGCAGTGTTTGGCTTATATACAATATACATCCTGAAATGCTTTTCCTTCGCAACTATCTATGAAAAACAGACAGGTGCCCCAAAGAATGAATGACAGTTAAATGTTAGAACCCCAAAGTCTCCCCCCTGCTCCCTTCCCTCCTGCGCATAAGCGGCAGCGAGCAACAATCTCCCACCGGCAAAAATAAAGCGCTCTCGCTACCAGCACTCAAGTGTGAGCAAAGCAATAGCAAAGACACAGACTTGCAGTTACCCCAAAGACTACATTGTTGACCCAATAATTCGACGTGCTGCAGGCTCTCTCTCTCCTAATAAGGGAGAAAGAGGTGACTCCATTTTCCAATGAGAAGGAGAGATAAATAATTCGTGGTTTATGATGTTAAAAGTTCGTTACGTTGCTTTTTTTGAACTCTGTGCTTGGAGATCGCAAGGATCCCAGGTCCCCAGGCACACAGAGCTCCAAAAACAATCTTCATTTAACTAGTTACATGACTTCTAAAACCAATTGGCTGATGATTTAGTTCGTCATATTAAAGGGGGTGAATGCTTAAGCAAACACTTATTTTGTGTTTTATATTTGTAATTAATTTAGATCACACTGTAGACATCTGTTTTCACTTAGACCCAAAAGAGTCTTTATCTTTTGATCAAAAAGGCAAATTAATTCCATTGTGATTCAATGTTGTAAAACGTGAAAACTTCTGGGGGGGGGGGGGGGTGAATACTTTTTATGGGCACTGTAGGTTACCAGAATAGACAATAGACAGTAGGTGCAGGAGTAGGCCATTCAGCCCTTCTAGCCAGCACCGCCATTCACTGTGATCATGGCTGATCATACACAATCAGTACCCCGTTCTTGCCCTCTCCCCATATCCCTTGATACTGTGCACAATACTCAAATTCGGCCTCAAAGTCTTGTATAACTTCAACATCACATTCCTGCTCCTGTACTCAATACTTTCGTTTATGGAAGCCAGTGAGCCAAAAGCTCACTTTATAACCCTATCTACCTGTATTGTCTCTTTCATGGAATTATGGATCTGTGTTCCCAGATCCCTTTATTCTACCACACTCATCAATGCCCTACAATTAAGTCCTACCCTGGTTTGTCCTCCCTAAGTGCAACAGCTCACACTTGTCTGCATTAAATTTAATCTGCCATTTTTCAGCTCACTTTTCCAGCTGGCTCAGATCCCATTGCAAGCTTTGATAGCCTTCCTCACTGTCCATTTCATTTTCAATCTTGGTGTCATTTGCAAATTTGCTGATGCAGTTCACCACATTGTCATCCAAATCATTGATATGGATGACAATCAACAACAGACCTGGCACTGATCCCTGCACCACTCCATTAGTCACAGAACTCCAGTCAGAAAGGCAGCCATTCACTAGCACTCTCTGGCTTCTTCCACGAAGCCAACATCTAATCCAATTTATTACTTCGTCCTGAAATCCAAGTGACTAACCCTAATTGACCAACCTCCCGTACAAGACTTTGGCTGCATGGATTTTAGCAGGAACTTGACAGTTTCCACTGTCTTTCCTTCATTAGCTTTCCTGGTAATCTCCTCAAAATTCTATACAATCTACCACACATGAAGCCACATTGACTATGCCCAATCAGGCCCTGCCCATCCAAATACAATGTATACAGTCCCTTAGAATGTCTTCCAATAATTTACCTATTACTGACATCAGGCTCACTGGCCTGTAATTTCCTGGCTTATTCTTAGAGACTTTCTTGAACAAAGGAACAACGTTAGCCATCCTCGTATCCTCTGGTACCTCACCTATGGCTCTTTGGTATTTCTCTTTTATTTCTTGTACCCCTTAAGCACCTCATTTGTTTCTTGCTACCTATACTTGCTATGTACCTCTTCCTCCTGCTTAACCAAAGTTCCCTACACCTGTTTGCCTTGCCTTCTATCATGATTATTCCAACTCTGTCCTCTCAATATTTCACTTTTGAAGGCCCCTCACTTACCAAGCATTCAGAAAACAACTGACATAATCAACATCTGCCAGATCCTTTCTGATGCAATCAAAATTGACCTTTATCTAATTTAAAATCCAACCCAAAGATCAATCCTATTCTTCTCCATAATTCTCCTGAGACTAATGGAATTGTGATCACTCGATCCAAAGTGTTCCTCTACACACACTTCTGTCACCTGTCCTATTTTGTTCTCTAAAAAGGAGATTCACTATCACACTTTCTCTAGTTGTGACCTCTAGATATTGATTAAAGAAACTTTCCTAAACAATTTGACAAACTTTATGCCATCCGGTCGTTTTACAGTAGGGAATCCCATCCAACATGTGGAAAGTAAACATCACATGCTATCACAACTTCATTTTTCTTGCAACTGTCTGCTATCACTCTACAAATCTGCCCTCTAAATCTGATGATTTTTGGGTGGTCTTTATTATAATGCCATTAACATGGTCATCCTTTTCTTTTTCATCAGTTCTACTCATATAGATTCATTAGGTGAGCACTTCAGTTTGGCTTGTCTGAGCACTATTGTGACATTTTCCCTGTCTAGCAATACCCTTTTAATACCTTCTCTGCCATGTCTAAAAACAAATGGAACCCTGGAACATTGATCTGCTAGTCCTGCCAAGTCTCACTAATGGCTACAATATCATAATTTCTTGTGAAGATCCATGCTCTAAACTTATCTATCTGGACAACAATGCTGCTTGTATCAAATGGACAGCAGTCAGAACATTATTCCCACCATGCTCAATTTTTTGGTTCCTGTCTTTATATATAGGCTTAACATCTTATCTTACAAACATAAAGTTTGCATGAAACCCGGTTTTGTTGGCTACGTGAGTCTAGGAAAGACACTCTGGTTCCGCCATACTCATGAGTTTGAGATGGCTCTCCCACCCCCCAAACCCCATGTTTATGTGCATGTTGTGTAATTTGCTACTCTGTTACAAATTAGTGCCACAAAATGACAGTACACTGTGTATGATTAAAGGAATTATATTTGTGAATCTTAACTAAAAGGTTAGTAAAGAAAAAGGCCCATTTTAATTAAACAGTGAAATATGCACAAGCTGGAGCTCAGTGTTTCACCATATTCACTGATCCTCATTCGATCTTGGCCACTGGTTTCCTTGAATCACAGTCCCGTTCTGGGTCGAGCCTTAGGACCTGTTCTCTCCAGTGTCTTCTCTCTTCTCCTGCCAAACAAAAACCCTGAGACCAACCTTGGTGTCCCTTACCAGAAAACCTCCCCCCAGTTCCACCATTCTAATTAGGTGATACACATTCCTCATTCTACCTTATCTTCAACAATAACCAAACAGGCTGAAAGCAGAACAGACTGCTCTTACAGAATTCCTAAATGAAATACCTATAGCATAAGTTACCTAAGTTACAGGGAAAGGTTGAACAAGTTAGGTCTTTATTCTTTGGAATGTAGAAGGTTGAGGAGGGACTTGATAGAGGTATTTAAAATTATGAGGGGGATAGTTGGAGTTGACGTGGATAGGCTTTTTCCATTGAGAGTAGGGGAGATTCAGACAAGAGGATATGAGTTGAGAGTTAGGGGGCAAAAGTTTAAGGGGGAATTTCTTTACTCAGAGAGTGGTAGCTATGTGGAATGAGTTTCCAGTAGAAGTGGTAGAGGCAGGTTTGGTATTGTCACTTAAAGCAAAATTGGATAGGTATACGGACAGGAAAGGAATGGAGGGTCATGGGCTGAGTGCGGGCCAGTGGGACTAGGTGAGAGTAAGCGTTCGGCACGGACTAGAAGGGCCGAGATGGCCTGTTTCTGTGCTGTAATTGTTATATGGGTGTAGCATTACAGTAAAAATGTGAACCAGGGCATAACATGCAGATGCTGGAAGTCCAAGCAAAGCACACAAAATGCTGGAGGAACTCAGCAGACCAGGCTGCATCCATGGAAAAGAGTGAAGTATTGACGTTTTGGGCCGAGACCGTTCATCAGGGTCATCAGACTCTTTGCCCTATTCGCACAATGACTCCACTAGCTGTGCTGGTGCTCAGGCACTTGGAGCACTGGCAGTCCTTCCCATGAGGATATTGGTGCCCTGTTTGTATAGGTCCCACTCTTCCTGGAAGAGAGCCCCGTGATCCAAAAATCTGAAGCCCTCCCTCTTGTATAATCCCCTCGACCATGTATTAAACTGTACTATCTTCCTACTTCTAGCCTCACTAGCATGTGGCAGGGTTAGCAACCCTGAGATCACCATCCTGGAGGTCCTGTCCTTTATATTATTACCTAACTCCCTGAATTTAGTCTGACTCTTTCTGCATATGTCATGGGTACCAATGTGGACCATGACATCTCCCTCTCCCTTACAAATGTTATGGACTGTCCAACCCTGACACTGGTATCTGGGAGACAACATACATCTGGGAACTTCATTCTCATCCACAGAACCTCTTGCCAGTTCCCTAATCACTGAATCACCTTTCACTACTGCTTGCCTCTTCTAACCCCTTTTCTTCTAAGTCATGGAGCCAGATTCAGTGCCAGAGATCTGACTGCTGTGGCTTTCCTAGATCATTACTCCTCCCACCCCCAAACTGTATCTAAAAGAATATTCTTATTGAGGGGAAAAGCCACGGGAATACCCTGGCTGCCTGACTCCTTTCGCTCTCCTGGCAGTGACCCAGTTACATGTGTTCTTCAGCATAAGTATAACTACCTCCCTATATTACATGTCAATCAGTCTCCTGAATGATCTGGAGTTTATCCAGCTCCAGTACCCTAACACAGTTTTGTAAGAAGCTGCAGTTGGATGCACTTCTTGCAGATGAAATTGTCAGGGGCACGGGAGGTGTTCCTGTCTTTCCACATCCTGAAAGAGAAGCATTTCTCTGTCTTTTTTGTTCCCACTGTGCATTAAGAAAGAAACTTACTGGAAGGTTACCTTAGCCTCCCTCTGCCTCTTCTTGTCAAAGCCTCAAGTTCTAACCCTGTCCCAATCTAACAATAGCTTCTTCACTTAAAACTAGGTTTACTTTTATTGGGCCTTGCCAATTGCCTGATGGACCAGACAGTTTTCAAGCCTATCTAAAATATTGACTGGTCCCAATTGCTCACTGCTTTTTTAAAAAAATTCATATTCGCTCACCAGAAGCAATAGCTTGTTTTTTATAGAAGAAGAGCCAACAGTTTCTAAGAGCTCAACACCATGCCACGTTAGAAATTGTTTGGCAGCCTAGTTATTGGCATCCTGTTCTCTTGTTGCTTATAATTCACTGCCACCACTGATCTCATGTTGTGGATATACTGTATTTAGTTTGTAAGGTGCTATGTAGCAACTTGTAATGGCTTCAACACTACTTCTCAGTCTTGAGTCCTCTATCTGTCCAGAAAGTCAAAAAACAACAGGTACAAGGGAATAAGAATACTCCCAAGTTCCTCCACAAGTCAAGCACTGTCGTGGAAAATATAAACACTGAGTTTACGGAAAGAAAATCGTGCACTGCCCACTAATAGGTCCAAAGGAATTCATTCTCTACATAGCCTGCAACAACTTAACAACCTGGTTCTCCACCATGTTATTGGGGTAATTTAGCCATGAATACTAGGTTTGGTAGTAGTGGTTACATGCTATTAAAATATGCCATTAGTCTGGTTTAACAGGGACTTTTTGCAAATTAGAGAGTTACACAATACACTTCTAAGTTAACTTTGTTTTATCTGCTTAATAGACCGTAAATATAATTAGTGGTGGTTTGCTTTGTCTGGATTCATAGTTGTTCATGAGTTATAAAAATATCATAACTAAAAAAAATTTGCTCCACTTAATAGCAGTTTACTTCATAGGATTAAAGAACTGCTCTAAACTGCCATTTAACGTGCTTCAGTTTGGTAGTTTATTTATAATCAATACGTAAGAAATGAAAGTTCTTCCTGTGCAACATTTAGTCCTATTAATCCCTTAACTTGCCTCTGAAAATTGTATAAGTGTGAGAAATAGAATCTGGGGGTGGTTGACGAGAAAGTGGGGGAGAATAAAAAAAAAATCAATGTAGGATTGACATTGATGGTTGGTGTAGACTCAGTGGGATAAAAGGGCTTGTTTCTATGATGTATCTCTCCTTAATACTGTTATAGGCAAGACAGAAGTGTTGGATTGGGATGATCCCTGTTCATGATGTATACAATTGACTTTTAGTTTAACAGTTAACTTGTTTTAACTGTTCTTTAGTATATTAAAAGTCCAATACAGTTACACAATTTTGTCACGTTTTATCATTAAACATTCATAATTGTAATGAAATAATTTATAATTATGATTTACAGTCACATTCATAATGTAAAGCTGGTTGGGAAAATTTATGCTATAAATTCATCTTCATGTCAGAGTACTGTAGTCATGTCAGAGTACTGTAGTCTTTCAATTTAATGTGCACTAGCTTCCCAGTTTCTATGGCAGAGTATTTGGAGCTCCAAACCTATTCTAATTTTTAAATTACTAATATTTTGCTTTTCAATATCATTTCATTAAATAAAAGCTAACCATTACAAAATTTAAGATGTGTTATATTTTGACCCATAAAAAATAAATAATTTTACGTTGCTCATTTTTGTGTCACAGCTCAGTTGGTAGCACTCTTATCTGAGACTTGAGGTTGTAGATTCATGCTCCTAACCAGGAATACAAATGCACAATTTTTTTTCTGACACATCAGGGATGACTAAGAGAATATTGCTTTTTTGGGTTATGATCAGCATCTGCTCCCTCAGGGGAAAATGTCAATGATCCCAAGGTACCAAAGCAAACAGGATTTATCTTTCAACCAACACAGGATTTATATTTGGTGTTGGGCAAGTTATTTATATATGAACTATTTACCTAGTCATTATTAATTTTCCATTTGTGGGAAATTACTCTGCCAAGATTAGCTATTAATTTTTCTTACAAACAATAATAACTACACTTTAAAGGCATTTTCAATGGTTTTATGATGCTTCTTGATGCTCTGAAATTGAGAAGGATGATATTTAAAAGAAAATATAAAAATCATCAATCAACGCAGACTGGGAGGACCGTTTCACTGAACACCTACGCTTTGCCGCCAGAGAAAGCAGGATCTCCCATTGGCCACACATTTTAATTCCACGTCCCATTCCCCTTCTGATATGTCTATCCACGGCCTCCTCTACTGTCAAGATGAAGCCACACTCAGGTTGGGGGAACAGACACCTTATATACCGGCTGGGTAGCCTCCAACCTGATGGCATGAACATTGACTTCTCTAACTTCCGTTAATGCCCCTCCTCCTCCTCAACATATTTAGTTGTTTGTTTTTTTTCTCTCTCCCCTGCCCAGCACTCTGCCTGTTCTCCATCTCCTTCTGGTGCTCCCCTCCCCCCTTTCTTTCTCCCTAGGCCTCCTGTCCCATGATCCTTTCCCTTCTCTAGCTCTGTATCATTTTTGCCAATCACCTTTCCAGCTCTTAGCTTCATCCCACCCCCATCCGGTCTTCTATCATTTCGCATTTCTCCTCCCCCCTACTTTCAAATCTCTTAGTATCTTTCCTTTCAGTTAGTCCTGACGAAGGGTCTCGGCCCAAAACATCAACAGCGCTTTCTCCCTATAGATGCTGCCTGGCCTGCTGTGTTCCACAGCATTTTATGTGTGTTGTTTGAATTTCCAGCATCTGCAGATTTCCTCATGACTGTCTGTAAGATATGGTCTGCAAAATGGTGACTATGGACATTTGCCTATGCAACAGCCCAAACATTAAGACAATAGGGTTGTGTTGGCCTGCATGGATCCAAGGCAACTATGGTTTCATTTGATTCTCTGTCGTCAGAAGTTTTTAGGATGTTTGTGTTAATTATATTTCTATCAGCAAAGGCATCTGAACCTTCAGAGGTGTCTTATTGATTACAATGTACTTCTACTGTTACTCACGATTTGTCAACCATTTGTCAACCCAGAATATTTAAGTAAGCAATGCTATTGGGAACTACTGAAATTGTATTGAATTATCTACTGTTATCTTTGATCTTAAGGGTATAAAAATGTGATATTACTTTTGGTTTGTGAGCCCTTCCACAAGAGTGCCCTCCATAAGAAAGTCTGCTTGTTGTGATGAATAAAGACCATATCACCAGC